>NC_066514.1:26122076-26299576 GCF_024679095.1 Eriocheir sinensis
CGAAGACCACAAGGCTAAGAACAGTGCCAGGGACGAGAGCGAAACAAAAGATATTCTAAAAAAAGACGAAGGCCATAGACGAGAAGAGCAACCAAGATCAGGATAAGATGAATTTGAAGACTTACAAGACTTAGAGATGAAAATGACGGATAGCAGAGAAGAACTAATACCAATACCAAGGCCAGAGTTAAGACATACTGAGCCACTAAAGGGGGCTTCGTGGTGCAGTGGTTAGCACACTCAGCTCACAATCGAGAGAGCCCAGGTTCGATTCCCGGGCGGAGTGGAAAAATTTGGGCGACTTTCCGATACCCTACGCCCCTGTCCACCCAGCAGTGAGTGGGTACCAGGTATTAATCGGGGGTTGTGTCCCGTTTCCTGGGGTCTATTCCTTTCTCCTACAATTCCTTCCCCTTCTGTCTCTCTCCGGCATATGACCACAGATGTTGTGCCGACTAAACGAAACTTTCCAACTGAACCATTGAGAAAAAGATTAGGATGAAAATGAAGCCTGAAAACAAGACTTAGAGAAGGGAATGGGTAAAGGAAGATATAGAGAAGGTTAATACGAGTACCAATGGACGAACAGAACCAATGAGACCAATATAAGAATGTTAACTTAGACCAACAGAAATAACAAGAGAAGGAAAAAGACGAGAGGAAAAATAACTTACACCCAAGATAAAAATAAATATGAAGAGCAACAAGAAGATATAGAAGAATAACTGTAAGAGAAAGACAAACATTAAGACTTACAGAATTAATTAAAAAAACAACAACCCTCAAAACAACACTAAGATGGAAATTAAGACCAAGAAAGACACCAAGACCCAAAGACCGAGACCAAAGAGTTATTAAAAGCGATGATCTGCCCCCTCCCCTTCTCTTCCCCCTTCCCCCTACCCCTTCCACTCCCTCTACTCCCTACCCCTTCCACTCCCTCTACCCCCTACCCCTTCCACACCCCTCCCCCACCCCCTAGTGACGTCTACACCGCCCATGGACTAATGCTTATTACCAGTGTATGTGCGTGTGTGTGTGTGTGAGTGTGTGTGTGTGTGTGTGTGTGAGTGTGTGTGTGTGTGTCCTTGTTTATCCCCTCCCGTCTAGGCCACCAACATTTTAAGAGTCTCGTTTGATACTAGAAAATACTTATGCCTAGAAACTCCTCTTATACCTGTCAAGAGAGAGAGAGAGAGAGAGAGAGAGAGAGAGAGAGAGAGAGAGAGAGAGAGAGAGAGAGAGAGAGAGAGAGAGAGAGAGAGAGAGAGAGAGAGAATAAGTAGTCAGTAATAATTAGAAGAAGAACAAAATCAAGAACAAGAAGGAGAGAGAGAGAGAGAGAGAGAGAGAGAGAGAGAGAGAGAGAGAGAGAGAGAGAGAGAGAGAGAGAGAGAGAGAGAGAGAATTAGTTAAAAAGAAAAAATTAAAAGAATTGAAGTTGGAGTAGAATAAGAAAGAAGGAAGAAGAGGAGGAGGAGGAGGAAGAAGAGGAGGAGGAGGAGGAGGAGGAAGAGAAGGAGGAAGGGTAAAAAATGAGAGGATGAATAGGGAGGAGGGACATGCTTGAGAGTTGAGGTAGTAAAAAGAGGAGGAGGAGGAGGAGGAGGAGGAGGAGGAGGAGGAGGAGGAGGAGGAGGAGGAGGATGAGGAACGGAAGGAAAGGAAGGGGGATATGAATAAGGTGAGGTAGAAGAGAAGGAGGAGGAGGAAGAGGAGGAAGAGGAGGAGGAGGAGGAGGAAAAAGAACGGAAGGAGAGGAAGGGGGATATGAGTAAGGTGAGGAAGAAGAAAAGGAGGAGGAGGAGGAAGAGGAAAGAGGAGGAGGAGGAGGAAAAAGAACGGAAGGAGAGGAAGGGGGACATGAGTAAGGTGAGGAAGAAGAAAAGGAGGAGGAGGAGGAAGAGGAAAGAGGAGGAGGAGGAAAAAGGTCACCTCGAGGTCTTGTTCACAGCCTCTCGCAGTGTCCCTGATTATTATTATTATTTTTGTTGTTGTTGTTGCTGTTGTTGTCATCGTTGTTTTCTTATGTTGTTGTTGTGGTTGGTGGTTCTTTTCCTTTTCTTCTTCTTCTTTTTCTTCTTCTTCTTCTTCTTCTCTTAATTCATATACTTTCGTTTTTCCTCTTACCACCACAACTACTACTACTACTACTGTTACTACTACTACTACTACTACTACTACTACTACTACTACTACTACTACTACTACTACTACAATCACTACTACTACTACTACTATTACTATTACAACTATTATTACTACTACTACTATTACAACTATTACTACTACTACTACTATTAAAACCACTACTACTACTACTATTACAACTACTACTACTACTACTACTACTACTACAAATCTGCCTGTCTGTCTGTCTATCTTATGTACCTTTCTTTCATCTTCTTTTCCTGTCTTTCATTTTTATTTATATCTCATCAATATTTTTTTTCTTTTCTTACATAACTCATTTTCTAAGTCCTTATTATCCTGTTTCTTCTTCTCACAAAAACCTCCTTCTCCTCCTCCTCCTCCTCCTCCTCCTCCTAACAGAACAGGTAGAGAGAGAGAGAGAGAGAGAGAGAGAGAGAGAGAGAGAGAGAGAGAGAGAGAGAGAGAGAGGGACACCTTCACCTTCATCATCAACATTATCCTTTTTCCTGCCTCTGCCTCGGGGTTCTGGCGGGCCGGTGTGGCGTCGCGGGGCCCTGGTCGGCGAGTCTAATGCCCCGAGATTGTAGGGGTGAGGAGGGCGGAATGGCTCTGATCAGGACTATAGAAGGGGGTGAGGGTATGTTGGTGGTGATGGGGATGGAGCTGTGTGTATGGGGTGGAGAGCGGGGGTATGATCGTTACTGGGGTGGAAGGTGGTGTGGGTTGGTAGGGTGAGGTTATGGGGAGGGTGTGTGGATGTAACTGTGAAGGGAGAATATATAGGAAGGGGTGAGGGGGGAGTTCAGGAGGTAGTAACTGGGGTGGAAGAAGAATTGGGAGGGGGGAGTGAGGTGGAGGGTGACTGATATAGGGGTGAGGGAAGGCATGTGTATTGGAGGGGGGGGGGGGACTGTGATTATAAGGGAGATTTCTATGTATTATAGTGACTGGGAAGGAGGAATGCATGGGAGGGGATGTAGGGGGCGAAGGGGAAGGTGTATGTATTGGGGTTATTGTGGTGGTGGGGGGGAGATTTTGTAGTATTATATTAACTGGAAAGGGGGAATACATGGGAGGGGATGTAGTGGGGTAAGGGGAGGTGTATGTATTGGGGTTATTGTGGTAGAGCTTCCGAAGTCTGAAGGGAATATTCAGAGTCCAGAGGGAAAGAAAAACATCCCTGGGTAGAAAACGGTCACCTGGTCCTGCATAGTTATCCCTCTGGTGTAACTCATTTATCCGTGTGCCAAGTTACCTCAAGGACCAGACGAAGAGTTCAAGATCCAGAGGGGAAGGAAAAGTAGTATCCATGTGGTAAAAACAGTGTCTTCCACCCCGCCCGAGTCCCCGCGTTGGGTCGGTCTTCTGGCGCCTTCAAGATCACGGATTCTTGAAACATTCTTATTCGCATGTCTTTGAGGAGCGCCTGACTCGAGGAGGGCGCCTTTGTCTCCCTCGTCCAGCCAGCCTTCTTCCTCCTTGCATGATGAAGTGAGTGGTGTGTGTGTGTGTGTGTGTGTGTGTGTGTGTGTGTGTGTGTAAGGGTGACATTCTTCAACATTTCGCCGCCCAAGCACACAGATTTGACAAGGCTTTCGTATAAGAGTCGGGCATTTCCAAGGGTAGTTCAATGGCCCTGGTGGTAGTTTGACCCTTCTTCTGTGCCACGAACCTAAAATCACACATTGAAGGCTTTCCTAAAATCACATTTGACAAGGCTTTCGTATAAGAGTCGGGCATTTCCAAGGGTAGTTCAATGGCCCTGGTGGTAGTTTGACCCTTCTTCTGTGCCACGAACCTAAAATCACACATTTGACAAGACTTTCGTATAAGAGTCGGGCATTTCCAAGGGTAGTTTAATGGCCCTGGTGGTAGTTTGACCCTTCTTCTGTGCCACGAACCTAAAATCACACATTTGACAAGGCTTTCGTATAAGAGTCGGGCATTTCCGAGGGTAGTTCAATGGCCCTGGTGGTAGTTTGACCCTTCTTCTGTACCACGAACCTAAAATCACACATTTGACAAGACTTTCATATAGGAGTCTGGGGCATTTCCAAGGGTAGTTTAATGGCCCTGGTGGTAGTCTGACCCTTCTTCTGTACCACGAACCTAAAATCACACATTTGACAAGACTTTCGTATTAGAGTCGGGCATTTCCAAGGGTAGTTCAATGGCCCTGGTGGTAGTTTGACCCTTCTTCTGTGCCACGAACCTAAAATCACACATTTGACAAGACTTTCATATAGGAGTCTGGGGCATTTCCAAGGGTAGTTTAATGGCCCTGGTGGTAGTTTGACCCTTCTTCTGTACCACGAACCTAAAATCACACCTTTGACAAGGCTTTCGTATAAGAGACGGGCATTTCTAAGTGACGTTTAATGCCCCTGGGTGTAGTTTGACCCTTCTTCTGTACCACGAACCTAAAATAACAGGTATTAGCACCCGATTGATCTCCTTTTTTGGCCTTTGGAAATAGTTGATGTGAGAGATGGAAGCGTCTATAAGAATACCAACCTAATGATCTAAGGAATTTCTGTACAAAATTTTTACTTCAGTCAATCAGCACCAGCCTCCTCCTCCTCCTCCTCTTCTTGACTCTTGTTCGCCTTCCTGCTGTTGGGCGCATGACTCTTAGGTTTTGGTGAAAGGCCTTGGTGGTCGGGCAGGCCTTTGTTAGCGTTGGCAAGGTCTTTTCTTCTTAATAGCGGGTCTTTAGGCTTATGATGGCGGTGATTAGTGTGGCGTGACTCAAGGAACACATGGAGGCTGAGGTGGCCAGGCAGCTGACGACAGATTTTTGAAACGTTGTAGTTGTATTCATTAACAGATGTGTGGGTAGTTTGTCTTTTAATTCCATTTTTGGGACGTAGTTAAAAGTGTTGTTCCTCCTTCTCCTCCTCCTCCTCTTTTTATAATCCCCATCTCTCAGCCTTGTCATTCCATCCTTCCTTTTCTTTTTTTTCCTCCTGCCTTCTCATTTTCCTCTTCCTCTTCCTGCTTCTCCTCTACTTTCCTTTTTTTAACTTTTCTTATTTTTCAACTCGTCCAGCTTTTCCCTTATTTTTCTTATTCCTCTCGTTTCTTCTTCTCCTCTTGCTCTCCCACAGTTTAAGTCGACATATTACAAACTCAGTCGTATGGAGTGATATAAACAAGTCAACAAAACCAACTATATATCACCACGCCTTCAAAAGCGGCTTAGAAAAGACGGATCAGCCACATTAGTGTTGAGGAAGACCAATGCGACGTTTAGTGTTGACCGCAGCACGGAACGAAGATGATCAGTCGTTATCGGGTCTCCAACTTGGAACAGACAGCACACTCACCACTAACATGTGTGTGTGTGTGTGTGTGTGTGTGTGTGTGTGTGTGTGTGAGAGAGAGAGAGAGAGAGAGAGAGAGAGAGAGAGAGAGAGAGAGAGAGAGAGAGAGAGAGAGAGAGAGAGAGAGAGAGACCCCCTCAGGTGTGTCTAGTGTCTGCCAGTCTGTAAGGGGGGAGACACCTGGGAGGCTGGCAGGGGCGGCGGCAGCCAGTGTTAAGTAGTAAACAAACCTCCCTAGTCATCACTGGCGCCAGGTCTGTGTGTGTGTGTGTGTGTGTGTGTGTGTGTGTGTGTGTGTGTGTGTTGGGGGAGTAGGGCCGCCCTGGGCAAGGTTGGCTGTGGGGCTTCAGGGTCGCCGTCTGTCTCGCTACTGGTGGTCGTCGGGGCAGCGGTGCCGCCGGGTACTCCCCGCCGCTGCTGCAGTGCCACCTCACCCTGGACCTTAATAACACCGGCCTTGCGCGCCGCGGGTATTGCTGAGGATAAAAGCGTGTCCTCCAAGTGTCACAAAAGGCTTTGTTTACACCTCCCGAACCCCGCCCCTCCCTCCCCCTCCTCGCCGCGGGGCCCTGGCAACAGCCGGGGTCGGCACCGTGGCGGCAGCGGCGCGCCCCGACGGAGGGTGAGCGGCGGGCCCGTGGGTCTGCCAGGCTCGGTGAGTCGAGGTGGAGGCGCAGCGCACCGCCTCGATCCCCTGGCCTGGTTGTTCCTCGAGATCGGGACAGGGGGCGGGGCGGGGCGGGGCGGGGCGGGACGATAAGCACGTGGACACTTCGTGGCTCTGAAGTTAAATACGGCTTGGCTCTCTCTCTCTCACCCCTCACACCCCGTCCCTTCCCTACCCCCGCCCTCGCCCTTCCCAGGTCCTGCTCCCCGCCCTTCCCAGGTCCTGCTCCCCGCCCTTCCCAGGTCCTGCTCCCCGCCCTTCCAATCCCCTGTCCCCCGTCCTCCCCAGCCCTTGCCCCATACTTTCCTCTCACCCGTCAGCTTGTATTACACGCTTATCCCTCCACGCTTTCCCCGCCCTCGACCCCCGCCTCCTCCTCGCCAGGCCTTCACCTCACTCTCCGCCGCGGCCCGTGCCCAGCCACCCTCCTGCGTCCCCACCTCCGAGGCCCCGTGCCCCAGAATGGCCGTGGCGGCGCTCACCTCCACGGGCGGGTGTGTGCTGGTCCTCGTCGGCACACGTCACGCGGCCCGAGGCACCACGGCCGTCACCTTTAATCTTAAAGACGTGAGACTTGCCACTTCACTCTTATCTCAGATTGTTCCCAAGTGCGCGGCGGCACAGAGCCAGGCCGCGGCCCGCTCCCCGCACGCCGCTACCTGCTGGACACACACACACACACACACACACACACAGCACCAGAACACCTGAACCAGTGCCCGGGTCATTAGCGCCTTGCCATGATCGGGGAGGAAGGGAGCCCACTGACGCCACCAGCGGCCCTCCCTCACCCGCCGTGTCTTACCCTGGGGGGGGTGGGGGGGGAGGCTGACTCAGCTACTTCTTCCGCCATCGTCATCGTTGTTATTATTATTATTATTATTATTATTATTATTATTATTATTATTATTATTATTATTATTATTATTATTATTTTTGGTATTGGTAGTAATAGAAGTAGTAGTTGTCGCTGTTGTTGTAAAAGTAGTAGTAGTAGTAGTAGTAGTAGTAGTAGTAGTAGTAGTAGTAGTAGTAGTAGCTTTGTGAAAGGATATGAGAAAAGATACCGCTCACAACGTAACTCTAATGGATGGAGGCCCGTTAACAAAAAAAAAAAAGTAGTAGTAGTAGTAGTAGTAGTAGTAGTAGTAGTCGTAGTAGTAGTAGCAGTAGTGACAGTGGCCTCCTCCTCCTCCTCATCAGTAGAAGTCGTACCAGCGTTGTCGTCCCCGCCAGTCACTTCCCGTCCCCTCAAGCGTCGTCAGGTGTACGGGCACACACGGGCACGGCGCAGGTCGGGGGCGGGCAGAGGGCGCGACGCAGCAGCAGCAGACGCAACAGACGCCCGCCGTGCCGTGTATATATAGGCCCGGAGACAACTATCACCGAGGCTGCGTTATCGCCGTCATGTCCTCGAGGCCCTGACCCCCCCCCTCCTCCTCCCTGCTCCTATAGCGTCACCCCTTCCCCTTCCCCGCCTCGCCCCGTCCGCCGCCCCAACCTCCACCCTCACGCCCACCCCTGCTGCCTTGCGATGATAGTGGGTTTAAATATGGAAATCCTCCTCTTCCTCTTCCTTTTCCTCTTCCTCTTCTGATTTGGTTTCACTCACTTCCTCTTCCGACTCTTTCACACGCCTGCTTTTCCTCCTCCTCTTCCTCCTCCTCCTCCTCTTCTTCCTCTTCCTCCTCCTTTTTCTCATTCTCTTTATGTTATACTCTCTCTCTCTCTCTCTCCCTTGTCATATTACATCCTTCCCTCTCTTCCTCTTCCTCCCTGCCTCACCCCTGTCACATCGCATCCTGACCTAATCTCCCTATTCTTCTTCTTCTTCTTATTATTATTATTATTATTATTATTATTATTATTATTATTATTATTATTATTATTGTTATTTTTTGACCTGTATCGCTTTGTATCTCTTCTTGGGTCCTCCTCTATCTAACATCCATTTGAAACTCTTATAAGGGTTCTAACACTACCCAGGTTTCTATCAGGTTTGCTTCATTCGCTTATACCCTGTTTGGTAGGCCTATATATGCCTATCACCTTCTTGAACTATTTTCTTTGCCATTCTTCTGTCTTTCCCTTTATTTGTAACTCCTAATAAACGTTCTAACACTCCCCAGGTTGCTGTTAGGTTGTTTCATTCACTTACACCCTTGTTTGGTAGGCCTATATATGCCTATCACCTTGAACCAGTTAGTACGCGCCCTTTGCCATTCCTCCTCCTCTTCCTCTTCCTCGTCCTTATCCTGATCCTCTTTCCTCCATTTGAAACTCTTATAAACGCACAAACACTACCCAGATTGTTGCAAGGTTGGTCTCCCTCACCCACGCCCTTGTTTGGTAGGCCTACATACGCCTATCACCTTCTTGAACCAGTTAGCATACGCCCCGCCTGCCTTTCCGGGTCATACATCTATCCAACCTCCATTTGAAACACTCTTAATCGGAGACTTGCACTAACCACGTGGCTGGGCAGTGGCTGGTCGGTGGGTATCGCTTCTCCTCCTCCTCCTCTACTGCCCCGTCCTCCTCCTCCATTTCCCATATTCTAAACCCACTTTCCTTATCGCCTTCTTGGACCTGAAATTATCTACCTTGTACCCATTGCTGGTGGTGGTGGTGATGGTTGTGGTTGGCTGGTACTGTAAACCTTTTTCTCTCCCTCCCTTTTGGTATGAGTGGTTTATCAGCTGTTTTATCGTACCCATCTGTCTGGTTTTGCGCCTACCTCGTCTATATGTAACTGACCCCCACCTTATTCTCTTAATGGTACTGTAACCCTTTTTTTCTCCCTCCCTGTTGGTATGAGTGGTTTATCAGCCTCAGTATTATTTTATCGCACCCATCTGTCTGGTTTCGCGTCTACCCCGTCTATATGGTTGGTATCACAAGACACTTTCGCCTCGGGTGGCTAGATGGGGTTCGAACAGGCAGCGAGCAAGCCAGGGCAAGCGTGGGCACAGTGGCCTAGGCTCCGCCACAACACGGCCAGCGAGCGATAAGGACGTGGCCAAGGTTACGCCAACACCCGCTGCCCAACAAATACCCGCCCGCCGCTGCTGCACCCTGCCCGCTGTACCGCTAACCAATCGCCTCCACGTAGCAGCTGTAGCGGTTATTACGACAACGCTCTAGACACGCCAATGCTTCACAGTGCACAAAACTACTCCCCAAAATCATCCCTGTTTTGTCCCACTTTCTGATGCAAGAGTTGACTAGAATCTTCGCTCTTTCATCCCTATTTTGTCATTGATGTGAGTTAACTTGAATCTTCACCTTCATTCCTTTCACTGTTATACCATTTGCCTGTTTTTCGGTATATGGAGAAAGATACGAAGGCGAACATGAAGTAAACAAGTATTATGGGGCTCCTGTGATTAGACAAATAGATGGCAAACTATAAGAGATTGAATTTAGTCTTGAAATTCATCCACGGAAGTTTAAGTCATAGGAAGAGACAGCAGACCTTTTGTTCACTTGACCTTTTTTTAACCAATCTATTTAGGAGCGGATTCTTGCGGGGATATATTCTCTATTTTTATCTCGCGGGTTTGGTTCGCCTCTAATATAAGGATGTGAGTAAATAACAAGAAACGAAGGGCAAGTGTTTCCCTGGCAAGTCCTAAACCACCCTCACCCACAAGTTCCGCCGCTGTGTTTTCCATCAGACGAAGAAAACCGTTTGTCTTGGGGAACTTACTAAGGCCGGTATTATAAGACACTCGCTTCTCATATCAACTATTTCTATAGGTCAAAGAGGGGATCAGTCTGGTTCTAATGAGTGTTTCTTTAGATTCACGGTACAGAAGAAGGGTCAAACTACCACCAGGGTCATAACACTACTCCTGGAAATGTCCCAAACTCCTATGAATGCCTTGTCAAATATGAATACTTGGACGACGAAATGTTAAGTAATATGACCCTTAATGTCCCACCAGCCTCGGTTCACCAACACAACCGTTCCGCTACCCCCCAGTTCGACCCCCGTTTTCCCCCTGTTGCACACCTCCCCCAGGGTCACACGGCTCATAAAATATACCCTCGAGTTTATATTCTCTTTTAAACCCTAAAATATCCACGGGAAAGCGTTGCATCGCTCACAAATCGCCATTAAGTCACATTGAAGATTAACACGGTAGCTGCGGGGGCCATGTTTCTTAGGTTAGGTTAGGTTAGGTTAGGTTAGGTTAGGTTAGGTTAGGTTAAAGGCTCCTCTAAATAATATAATGAGAAAGAATCATCACTTACGCAAACCATTTCATAATATATATCAACGTATGTGTGATCAGTTTATGCATCATCTATTTTGGGAGGTTTATATCATGGCAGAAATTTGGCCCGTCGCTGGTACACGGTAAAGCCACAAATTTGGCCCGTCGCTGCTACACGGTAAAGCCACAAATTTGGCCCGTCGCTTCTACACGGTAAAGCCACAAATTTGGCCCGTCGCTGCTACACGGTAAAGCCACAAATTTGGCCCGTCGCTGCTACACGGTAAAGCCACAAATTTGGCCCGTCGCTGCTACACGGTAAAGCCACAAATTTGGCCCGTCGCTGCTACCGGGTTAAGTGTCTTAGTCTAGAAAGTGTAGACGGCAAGCAAGTGTCACCAAGCCACGCACAAGACGCCACCAACGCTACACACCTGCACATCTTGCCTCCCATTTTCCATCAGACATATAAGAGGAAACCAGTTGTCAGGGTTGAGGCCAGGGTTACCAAATTATCGTACTCAGGCACTCAGCATATCGTATTTTCCGGTTCTGAGTCACACGCAAAAACAAAAAACGCCAATAAGTATGCTTTTTAACGAGAACTTTAACTGGGTTCGTTATGTGGTGTTAGGGAAATTTTTTTGATTAATGCAATAATGTGAATGTTTGAGTGTGTGTACGATAATAATGGCACTTGAGGCAGAGAGAGAGGGAGGGACTTGGAATTCTCTCCCTGGCACCGTTGCCTTGACCTGCCCCACGCTTCACCCTGCCCCGCCCCTGCCGTAGCATCATCATCATCAGCAGCAGCAGCAGGAGAGAGGTAGAGAGGGAGGCGCGGGTTGTCAGGGAGGAGGTGTCGCCTAGAGGATGAGGCGCCAGGAATAGATTGTTTGACATTATTCCTCGCAGCTTCAACCATTGTAGAGATGGTTGACGTATTCTGCCGAGGACGAGGAACACAAAGTAACACAAAGGAAGAACAAACAACAGCAACTGGCCCTTACGAGGCTGTTTGTGACAAGCTACACTAACTATCTAATCAAAGGTGGAAGATGAAGGACAGCAAAGGCGAAGGAGGAGGAGGAGGAGAAGGAAGAGTGGATGGTTGGTAGGTAGGTTAGAGGTATATATTCTCTCACGTGTCTCTTCTCCTCTTCCTCTTCTTCCTCCTCCTCCTCCTCCTCCCGTTTCTCCTCCTCCATCCTTTTCTTCCTATTATTTTTTTTCTCTTTCCCTTCCTCCTTCGTTTCTTTTTCTTCTTTGTCTTCTACTTCTTTTTCTGTTTCATCTTTTTTTCTTCATCTTCCTCTTCCTTCCTTTTTAATTTCTTCTCTTTCTTTCCCCATTTTCCTTTCTTTATTTACATTTTTCTCCTCTTCCTTATCTTTTCTTCCCTTTTTTTCTCCTTTTTTTTCTTTCTCCGGTACTTGTGTCGTAGGTTGAATCAGAACTTATTTCGGTAGTCATTTCTCTCTCTCTCTCTCTCTCTCTCTAATCTTTTCTTTCTTTTTCTTTTCCTCCGCCATCTCTAGGGGTCAGAGTTCAAGGTCGCCCCCCCCCCCCGTCGAGCACTGCCCCTTTAGTTTGGTAACACTAGGTAGGATCATATTCTTAAACATTTCGACGCCCAAGTTCACATATTCGACAAGGCCTTCGTAGGAGTTTTCAACATTTCCAAGAGTAATTTTCTGGCCCCGGTGGTAGTTTGACCCTTCCTCTGTACCGTGAACCTGAAGAAACACGTAATAGAACCCGACTGGTCTCCGTTTTGGCCTTTGAAAGTAGTTGATATGGAGGCGGAAGCGTTTGAGTATTTCCGAAGCCGTGATGGAGATGGATAGGAGGGAGGGATGATGAGGATTGATTTAGTTCACATTACGTATATAGTTAGGCTTGTTATTGCTGCCCCTACTACTACTACTACTACTACTACGACTACTACTACTATTACAACTTCAACTACTATACTATTACTAAGCTTTTGCCAACATCTTCACACTACTACTACTACTACTACTACTACAATAACAACTTCAACTACTATTACTAAGCTTTTCCCAACATCCTCACACTACTACTACTACTACTACTACTACTACCAACACCAGACAGCCATGCACCAAGAAACATCTACAATACTTCCTATCTAACACACACACACACACACACACACACACACACACCAACCTATGTCAAGCAGTGAGTGTCGTGTCGTGTGTTGGCGCCCGTCTGCTACTCCTGCCCTTGAACGCTGGGGTATGATCATATAACTGTTACGTGGTGCGAGGGTGGCGGGGCGGGGCGAGACGGGGGCAGGAACAGGGCGGGATGTCTCTAGTCTAGTTGCCCCGGTCTGTCCGTCTGTCTGTCTGTCTGTCTCTTTCTCCTGTGTTGTGTTCTGTCTTCTGGCTTTCCTCGTTTTTCTTCTTAGTTTCTTCTTTTCCTTCTTTACTTGTTCGTTTTTCTATTCTCTTTCCTCTTCTCAATCTTTCTTCTTCTTCTCTTCTTCATTCTCCTCCTCCTCTTCCTCCCTTCCCAATTTCATTATTTAGCCTATTTCCCTTTTCTGCTCTCCTCCTCCTCCTCCTCCTTCTCGCCTTCCTCCTCCTCCTTCTCTCCCTTCCTTCCCAATTTCATTCTCTATCTTGCATCCTTTTCCTGTCTCCTCCTCCTCCTCGCCTTCCTCCTCCTCCTCCTTCTCTCCCTTCCTTCCCAATTTCATTCTCTATCTTGCATCCTTTTCCTGTCTTCCTCCTCCTCCTCCTCCTCCTCCTCCTCCTCCTCTTCCTCCTCCTCCTCCTCCTCTTTATTCCTCCACCACTCTCCTCTTTTAGCTTTCTCGTTCCAGCAATGTATACTTTCCTGGGTTCTCTCTCTCTCTCTCTCTCTCTCTCTCTCTCTCTCTCTCTCTCTCTCTCTCTCTCTCTCTCTCGAATGCTTGTTCCTTCCATTCCCACTGGCGTCTTCCTTCCTGCAACATTTCCGTCTCTCTCTCTCTCTCTCTCTCTCTCTCTCTCTCTCTCTCTCTCTCTCACGGCGCCTTCAGAGTAGCGGAAAGGGATTCGTTTTGAACTCACTCGTGCGAACTCCTTATGTATGTGTGTGCGTGCGTGTGTGCGTGGGGGGGAGAGGGGGGGGTTGAGGATGAGGGGGGCTGCTGGTGCTGATGTGGTTGGTAGTAGAAGGGAATGTGGTTGTGGTGGAGTGGTGAAGTATGTAGAGTGGTGAGGGTGTTTGGTGGTGATGATGCTGGTTGTAGTAACTCTAGTGCTCTAAGACTCTTTAAGTGGTGAGGTCGATGTTACTGTCTTTCAACTCTACGCACCGTACATTATTGCCTTAGTGATATAAACAACAAAAATAACAGCAAGCAGAAGGTAGCGAGCACTCCATTCATGCTTCTTATTGATACAAACACCACCACCACCACCACCAAGAACGATAGCATTACCAACAACACCAATACACCACCACACCACCACGCAAAAAATGGCCAATATATATACCTTTTCACAACAGGCTAACACCACCACCACCATCATTAACAAAAGCATCACCAACAACACCAATACACCACCTCCTCGTAAAAGATGGCCAATACATATATACCTTTCACAATAGGCAAACACCACCACCACCACCATCAAGAACGATAGCATCACCAACAACACCAATACACCACCTCCACGCAAAAGATGGCCAATACATATATACCTTTCACAATAGGCAAACACCACCACCACCATCATTAACAAAAGCATCACCAACAACACCAACACACACAACAGGAGGAGGAGGAGGAGGAGGTGGCGAGGGTATAACAAGAGGGTATTGCATTGACCTAACCTACCCTGAGTGGCATCTCTTTGTGTGTCTCGTTCCCTCCCTCATTGTCCAATCGGTGCCTCTTAACAAGCTTTTCTTACGGCGCAGACAGAACAGGAAGCCGGGAATTGAACGCCGCGATGGGTGACGGAGAGAGAATGGAGAGGCGGGCAGGCATCAGGGGTCTAACGTGAAGGGTTGGCTACACTGATGTTCTGCAGGGGTCTAACGTGAAGGGGTAGGGGTTGGCTACACTGATGTTCCGTTGGAGTGTGAAAGGGAGAAGGGGATGAGGAGGAGGAGAAAGGCAGAACGAAGATAAATTAAGGAAGAGGAGGAGAAAGGGAAAAGGAGAAGAGGGCGGAAGTAGAAGGAATGTGAGAGGAAAGAAAATAAGAAGGGAAAAGGAGGAGAAGGAGAGTGAGAGGAAAGTAGAGAAGGAAGGGAGAAGGAGAAGCCAGAGGGAAGGACGAAGAAATATGAAGTAGAAGGAACGTGAGAGGAACAAAATGAGAAGAGAAAAGGCAAAAGAAGAAGGGAAAAGACGAAGGAGGAAAGAATATAAAGTAGAGGAAACTTGAGAGAAAATAAGAGAAGGAAATAAGGTTGCAAGAGAAGAAAGGGGTTGATAAAGAGAGGGAAGGAAAAGTGCAAAGAAAGGAAAGGAAAATAGAAGAGAGAGAGAGAGAGAGAGAGAGAGAGAGAGAGAGAGAGAGAGAGAGAGAGAGAGAGAGAGAGAGAGAGAGAGAGAAGGAAGGAAGGAAGGAAGGAAGGAAAAAGGAAAGAGAAGGAAAAGAAAGGAAAGTAAAATAGAAAAGAGAGAGAGAGAGAGAGAGAGAGAGAGAGAGAGAGAGAGAGAGAGAGAGAGAGGAAAAGGGAAAGATAAGGAAACGAAAGAAAAGTTAAGTAGAAGAGGTGCCTGAGAGAGAGAGAGAGAGAGAGAGAGAGAGAGAGAGAGAGAGAGAGAGAGAGAGAGAGAGAGAGAGAGAAGCAAAGAATAGCATCAAGGTCTCTTAACCATCATCACCATCATCACCACGTAACATTGAAGGGAGGAGGAGGAGGAGGAGGAGGAAGAGGAAGAGGAAAGAGGAAGACCAGACAGAGCCAGAGAGGGACACCGTTCAACATCCAGACAGGACAAGAATGGCAAGGAAGGAAGAGGAGGAGGAGGAGGAGGAGGGGGAAGAAGAAGAAGAAGAAGAAGAGGAGGAGGAGGGGAAGGAAGAAGAAGAAGAAGAGGAGGAGAAGGAGAAGGCACGTCTGTCTCCCTTGCATGCATCATAAAGGAGCTAAAAATATCGAATGAATCTATGAAAGGGTGGCGATGTTAAAGGTCATATTATTAAACGTATCGGCCCAACATTGCCAGATTGTCGTACTCAGCCTCATATATTTACCAACTTCCGACCCAAAAACTGTCCCCTGAGCCCCAGTAACTAAATTCATATACATTTATCGTTAAAATAGTTAATTCCTGATGTTTCTTGGCAAGAGTTAGGCGTCAAAAAACGGTAAATACTATGCTCTGAGCACGATAGTCTGGCAACGGTGTATCGGGCTCCCATAACGGCTATTTCTCAAGATCACAGGGAAGATTAATCGGGTTCTCGTGATTAATGATTTTCCCCTAAGTCTATATACACCAAGTCAAGTCATACGCAGGTTTGTGGGAGGAGACACGGCCGAGGCGTGGTTTATGCGTGACGTTGCTTGGAGCCAAACTAGAGAATGTAGAAACAGGGATTTAGAGAAAACGAAGAAAGGCGGACTAATTTAAATCAATCACTTCAACATGCCCTCCCTCACACCCCACACCCCAGTTTGTAGTCATTGAAATTACAGTCACGCAATAGCACAATAAAAAGACATTTTTTCGTCAGTGGCTTGCCTGAACGCGCTGTGAAAGAAGGCGAGAATGCACATCCAGAGTGCACACACGGCCCCAACTTTAGTCACCCCTGAACTGGCGGGTATTTTTTTTTTCTGGCTCCAAGTGACGTCATCCCCCTGCTCCGCCCCAAAACCGCCTCCAGCGCGTACCGGTCGCAGTTTTGAAGCAGAGTGACTTGACTTGGTATATATAGATTTAGCTATTCCCGTTCATGGCGCAGACGTCGTGCATCAAAACTATCACCACCATCACCAAACCGTCCTTGAAAAACCGGCTATTTCTCAAGGCCACAGCGAAGACTAACCGAGTTCTCATGATAGGTGATATTTTTACCGTTCATGGCGCAGACGTCGTGTATCAAAACTATGACCAGCATCACCAAACCGTCCATTAAAACCTCACAGGAACTTCTACAACGAACGAGAGGCTTTTCAAACAGACGAACTGAGGCGCCGAGATGTTTAAGAATACGAGGTTTTTTTTATATAAGGTGTCACGTGACCGATGCGCCGTGACCAAGGAGGGAAATGAGACGCTGAAAATGTTAGACGGTGAAGGGAAGGGATTGTGGAAGCTATTTTTACTGCACAAGGAGGAGAGAGAGAGAGAGAGAGAGAGAGAGAGAGACGTGGGCGTGAGAGAGCTATAGAGAAGCTGGATCAGGCAGTTTGTTAGGTCAGGACTCTCTCTCTCTCTCTCTCTCTCTCTCTCTCTCTCTCTCTCTGTGTGTGTGTGTGTGTGTGTGTGTGTGTTTAGACTGGGCTCACTCACTAGACAGCTACTGTTTCTCTGCCCTTGAGTGGTGGTGGTGGTGATGATGATGGTGATGACTGGGAGTGTAAATGATAGTGGTAGCAGTGGTGGTGGTGGTGGAGGTGATGGTAGTGGTTAGGTTGATAGCATTGGTGGTGGTGGTGGTGGTAGGTATCAAGGTAGCGGTGGTGGTGGTGGAGGTGGTAGTAGTGGTTAGGTTGATAGCATTGGTGGTGGTGGTGGTGCTTGGAGAGGTGGTGGTGGTGGTGGTGGTGCTGAACTCTCACCACCACCGAGACAGACAGACAATAATAGAGAGGATCAGCCGCAGCATCCTTCTTCCTTGCTGTTCTATTGTGTGTGTGTGTGTGTGTGTGTGTGTGTGTGTGTGTGTGTGTGTGTTATAGAGAGGTCAGTAGTATATCTAACCAACTATATCTTTCTATGTCTCAATGCATCCATCAATCTTATGTTATGTGTTTGAATAGTGTAGGAGCTGCTTTGTTTATGCTGTGTTATGCCTATGCTGTATGCTGTGTGTTATTTATGCTCCTGTAAGACCACCAAAACACTAATTAATGTGAGGTATATATAGGCTTCTACTACTACAACTTCTACTTCTACTACTACTACTACTACTACTACTACTACTCTGTGCCTTCCAACCAAACCACTTCATCTCATTTTACTTTACCCTTTACGAGAGAGAGAGAGAGAGAGAGAGAGAGAGAGAGAGAGAGAGAGAGAGAGAGAGAGAGAGAGAGAGGAAGAGTCTAGTCAACCCTTAGTGACGAGTGTGTAAGAGTTTCCCCTCAAGGCTAGACGACTGTGTGTGTGTCTGTGTGTCTGTGTGTGTGTGTGTGTGTGTGTGTGTGTGTGCTTCATGACCTTGATGAAGTTGGGTTGACGTGGTCAGGTATACTTAGTGTGTGTGTGTGTGTGTGTGTGTGTGTGTGTGTGTGTGTGTAAAATTCACCACGGCCTGATCACGTGTTGGACTTGTAATCGCCAGCAGGAACCCTCCCGACATGAACAAGTGCTCTTTATCGTTGATCTCTGGGTACTGCCAGGACCTCACACACCACACACACCATCCCCCTTGCTCAAGGGTGACAGTAACCACTCCTAGTCAACGGAAAGAATCCGGCCTGAGCTTGTTCGAACTACCGCCCAGTCAGACCGTGAAGCCTGGCAGCGCAGCGTTCTAACCAGTTGCGCCACGGAGGTGTGTGTGTGTGTGTGTGTGTGTGTGTGTGTGTGTGTGATTATACCTTAGCCATCTTCCTCCTCATACTACTACTACTACTTCTCCTCCGCCTCCTCCTTCGCCTTTGCTGTCCTTCATCTTCCACCTTTGATTAGATAGTTAGTGTTGCTTGTCACAGCTTTGTAACATCAGGTCTGCTGTTGTTTGTTCTTCCTTTGTGTTCCTCCTCCTGCTCTTTTTCCTCCTCCTCTTCCTACTACTACCACTACTACTACTACTACTACTACTTTTACTACCACTACCACCACCACCACTATTACTACCACCACTACTACCACCACCACCACCACCACCACTATTCTCCTCCTCCTCCTCCTCCTCCTACACTCCCTCCCTTGTTTCCATCCTCTCATTCTGTCAACGGAGAGAGAGAGAGAGAGAGAGAGAGAGAGAGAGAGAGAGAGAGAGAGAGAGAGGCGACGCCGTGGAATGCGTGTATTTAGAGCACAAGGACGAGAGGAAGGTTGGTCAGGGTGTCACTCCGCCACGCATCAGCTCCTCTGGGATGGGCTGCCCGGCGCCGCTACCCCCCAATACGCAGCCTCGTGGGGCGCGGGAACGGCGGGGCGGGGCGGGAAAGGAAGGGAAGAGCAGTGAAGTAACAGTCCTTAGCCAGTCTTTAGGGAGCTTCTGAAGGGGAAATGAACCTTAAGAGATGTGGTAAGGGAGTTAAGTAACATATCTTAACCAGCCTTTAGGGAACTTTAAGGGGGAAATAAACACCAGAACATATGTAACAGTGGTGAAGGAACAGATATAAAATGTAAAGGGAGTAACATACCTTAGCCAGTCCTTAGGAAGCTTCTGAAGGGGAAATAAACCTTGAGAGATGTGATAAGGGAGTGAAGTAACGTATCTTAACTAGCCTTTAGGGAACTTTAAAGGGGAAATAAACGCCAGAACATATGTAACAGTGGTGAAGGAACAGATATAAAACAGCAAGGGAATAACATATCTGAGCCAGTCCTGAGGAAGCTTCTGAAGGGGAAATAAACCTTAAGAGATGTTTTAAGGGAGTGAAGTAGCGTATCTTAAACAGCCTTTAGGGAACTTTAAGGGGGAAATAAACACCAGAACATTAACATGAATTAACAAACTTTTCAGACGTGAGGAAGCTTTGAAGCTGAAATAGTGATGTGTTTTTTATATAATTTTGTGTTGTCCTTGGCCTGCCTGATTTCCTCTAATAAATAGTACATGAAACGAATCTTAGCCTTGCCTTGAGAGAATATGCTTATTGTATGCGGGCCAGATCGGGCGAGAGGGGCAGACATGGAGTCGATTAATTAATATATATTCTTGTTTAGTTCTCCAAATTGAATATCTGTACAGTTGACCAAAAATACCACATTAGAGTATATGTAAACACTCCTTTCCAGTGTAATCGTCTTATAATTACCATGTTTGAGGCTATATACTTAAAAAGGACGAATGAATCTTAACCATAGTCTTACGAGGGGCTGTACGGAGGCGGGGGGTGGGAGGGGAGGAGACGGGGCAGAGGCAGCAGCGTTCTTCGTCAGGGGCTTTGCTGGGACGGGGCGGGGCGGTGACGGGGAAGGAGTGAAGTCAACGTGAGGGCTTAAGTCGTAGGAAGGAGGGACTAAAGACAAGGGTGCAGCTGGAGGCGAGGCAGAGGCGTCCTAAGGAGTAGCTGGAGGTCCTACAGGCATCCTTGCGAAAAGGGAACTTTGTCGTTTTGAAGGTCTTGGCTCACAGGCGTCTTGGGCGAAGCTGCTGCAGGAGACGGTGAAGGAGTTGTCTTGTCGATGTGTTCTTTGAGGCTCGTGCTGGAGACGCTGAAGAAGTTGTCGGTGTATTCTTCGACGTTGGTGTTGGAGACGTTCAAGAAGTTGCCTCGTCGGTGTCTTCCTCGAGGCTGGTGCAGAGGCGAGACATATGGTTGGCACTCAGACGCTTCCTTCTCTCACATCAACTCTTTCCAAAGGCCGAAAAGGAGATCAGTTGGGTTCTGAGGACTGTTTTCTTAGGTTCATGGTCCATAAGAAGGGTCAAACTACCACCAGGCTCATGAAACTACCCCTGGAACTGGCCGAAAAGGAGATCAGTCGGGTTCTAATGAGTGTTATTTTAGATGCATGGTCCAGAAGAAGAGTCAGACTACCACCAGGGTCATAAAACTACCTCTGGAAATGCCCTTATCTCCTACGAAAGCCTTGTCAAATATGTGAGCTTGGGCGCAGAAATGTTTGAGAATATGACCCGATTCTCACATCAATATTTTGCAAAGGCCGAAAAGGAGATCAGTCGGGTTCTAATGAGTGTTATTTTAGATGCATGGTCCAGCAGAAGAGTCAGACTACCAGCAGGGTCATAACACTACCTCTGGAAATGCCCTTAACTCCTACGAAAGCCTTGTCAAATATGTGAGCTTGGGCGCAGAAATGTTTGAGAATATGACCCGATTCTCACATCAATATTTTGCAAAGGCCGAAAAGGAGATCAGTCGGGTTCTAATGAGTGTTATTTTAGATGCATGGTCCAGAAGAAGAGTCAGACTACCAGCAGGGTCATAACACTACCTCTGGAAATGCCCTTAACTCCTACGAAAGCCTTGTCAAATATGTGAGCTTGGGCGCCGAAGGATGTAAGGGAACTGATAGGGAACTCGAGTGTTGCCTCTTAAGTCGATGTGTCCGGCGAGGCTGCAACAAGAGAAAGACTTCCCGACATGTGGAGTGTTTGTAGCGTCTAACTTTTATGGTCTTGATGTCCTTGTGCCGGCGCCGCCCTCCCTTGCCTCCCAGCCACCTGCTCCCCTTCCCCTCCCTTCCCACCCTTGCCATCCCCTTTTCACCAGCTCCCCCCACTTCCCTGCCGACCCCCCACTCCCCACCCCAGCTCTACCCCTCTACCCCTTTTCTCAGCTCCCCACTTCCCTGCCGACCCCCCACTCCCCAGCCCCCTACTCTACCCCTGCCATCCCCTTTTCATCAGCTCCCCACCCTGCCCCTCCCTACCCTGACTCACCTAACCCCTGCCATCCCCTGCCATACCCATTTTACCAGCTCTCCTCCATCCCCATCCCCTCCCACACCAACCCCACCCTGCCTTACCGAACCCCCTGTCAACCCCTTTTCACCACCTCCTCACCCTTCCTTGCCGGCCCCTCACTCCACAACCCTCTACTCTACCCCTGCCATCCCCTTTTCATCAGCCCCCCTCCCCCCCCTAGCCCCCCAGTGCTCCCTCTCCGCCAGGCTTCTCCGGGATTATTGCCATTATATTCTTAAAGCCACTAATCATGCCATTATGCCGACTCAGCCCCGCGCATGGCACTTCTTCCCACCGGAGTCATTTGCCCCACTAATGGAGGGCGTGTTTGTTTTGGTTTTGTTAGGTTATGTTAGGTTAAGTTTAGGGTATCTTCAAACACATGATAGCCAGCACCTTATGGTATAAATCAACAAAGAATGACCTCACTTTGTTGTATAGAAAGTCTCATTAGTAAGGAAGCATATATGAATTTTCTGAGTCAAGGCCTATAGTGTTTGTTTTGGTTTTGTTAGGTTATGTTAGGTTAAGTTTAGGGTATCTTCAAACACATGATAGCCAGCACCTTATGGTATAAATCAACAAAGAATGACCTCACTTTGTTGTATAGAAAGTCTCATTAGTAAGGAAGCATATATGAATTTTCTGAGTCAAGACCTATAGTGTTTGTTTTGGTTTTGTTAGGTTATGTTAGGTTAAGTTTAGGGTATCTTCAAACACATGATAGCCAGCACCTTATGGTATAAATCAACAAAGAATGACCTCACTTTGTTGTATAGAAAGTCTCATTAGTAAGGAAGCATATATGAATTTTCTGAGTCAAGACCTATAGTGTTTGTTTTGGTTTTGTTAGGTTATGTTAGGTTAAGTTTAGGGTATCTTCAAACACATGATAGCCAGCACCTTATGGTATAAATCAACAAAGAATGATTTCATTTTGTTGTCTAGAAAGTCTCATTAGTAAGGAAGCATATATGAAATTTCTGAGTCAAGACCTATAGTGTATGTTTTGGTTATGTTAGGTTAAGTTTAGGGTATCTTCAAACACATGATAGCCAGCACCTTATGGTATAAATCAACAAAGAATGACCTCACTTTGTTGTATAGAAAGTCTCATTAGTAAGGAAGCATATATGAATTTTCTGAGTCAAGACCTATAGTGTTTGTTTTGGTTTTGTTAGGTTATGTTAGGTTAAGTTTAGGGTATCTTCAAACACATGATAACCAGCACCTTATTGTATAAATCAACAAAGAATGGCCTCACTTTGTTGTATAGAAAGTCTCATTAGTAAGGAAGCAAATATGAAATTTCTGAGTCAAGACCTATAGTGTATATTTTGGTTTTGTTAGGTTAAGTTTAGGGTATCTTCAAACACATTATAGCCAGCACCTTATGGTATAAATCAACAAAGAATGGCCTCACTTTGTTGTATAGAAAGTCTCATTAGTAAGGAAGCAAATATGAAATTTCTGAGTCAAGACCTATAGTGTATATTTTGGTTTTGTTAGGTTAAGTTTAGGGTATCTTCAAACACATGATAGCCAGCACCTTATGGTATAAATCAACAAAGAATGACCTCACTTTGTTGTATAGAAAGTCTCATTAGTAAGGAAGCATATATGAATTTTCTGAGTCAAGGCCTATAGTGTTTGTTTTGGTTTTGTTAGGTTATGTTAGGTTAAGTTTAGGGTATCTTCAAACACATGATAGCCAGCACCTTATGGTATAAATCAACAAAGAATGACCTCACTTTGTTGTATAGAAAGTCTCATTAGTAAGGAAGCATATATGAATTTTCTGAGTCAAGACCTATAGTGTTTATTTTGGTTTTGTTAGGTTATGTTAGGTTAAGTTTAGGGTATCTTCAAACACATGATAGCCAGCACCTTATGGTATAAATCAACAAAGAATGACCTCACTTTGTTGTATAGAAAGTCTCATTAGTAAGGAAGCATATATGAATTTTCTGAGTCAAGACCTTTAGTGTATGTTTTGGTTATGTTAGGTTAAGTTTAGGGTATCTTCAAACACATGATAACCAGCACCTTATGGTATAAATCAACAAAGAATGACCTCATTTTGTTGTATAGAAAGTCTCATTAGTAAGGAAGCATATATGAATTTTCTGAGTCAAGACCTATAGTGTTTGTTTTGGTTTTGTTAGGTTATGTTAGGTTAAGTTTAGGGTATCTTCAAACACATGATAGCCAGCATATAAATCAACAAAGAATGAAAAGTCTCATTAGTAAGGAAGCATATATGAAATTTCTGAGTCAAGACCTATAGTGTATGTTTTGGTTATGTTAGGTTAAGTTTAGGGTATCTTCAAACACATGATAGCCAGCACCTTATGGTATAAATCAACAAAGAATGACCTCACTTTGTTGTATAGAAAGTCTCATTAGTAAGGAAGCATATATGAATTTTCTGAGTCAAGACCTATAGTGTTTGTTTTGATTTTGTTAGGTTAAGTTTAGGATATCTTCAAACACATGATAGCCAGCATCTTATGGTATAAATCAGCAAAGAATGGCCTCACTTTGTTGTTTAGAAAGTCTCATTAGTAAGGAAACATATATGAATTTTCTGAGTCAAGACCTATAGTGTTTATATTGGTTTTGTTAGGTTATGTTAGGTTAAGTTTAGGGTATCTTCAAACACATGATAGCCAGCATCTTATCATATAAATCAACAAAGAATGACCTCACTTTGTTGTATAGAAAGTCTCATTAGTAAGGAAGCATATATGAACTTTCTGAGTCAAGACCTATAGTGTTTGTTTTGGTTTTGTTAGGTTATGTTAGGTTAAGTTTAGGGTATCTTCAAACACATGATAGCCAGCATCTTATCATATAAATCAAGAAAGAATGACCTCACTTTGTTGTATAGAAAGTCTCATTAGTAAGGAAGCATATATGAATTTTCTGAGTCAAGACCTAAAGTGTTTGTATTGGTTTGTTGTGTTAGGTTAAGTTTAGGATATCTTTAAACCCATGATAGCCAGCACCCTATGGTATAAATCAAGAAAGAATGGCCTCACTTTGTTGTATAGAAAGTCTCATTAGTAAAGAAGCAAATATGAAATTTCTGAGTCAAGACCTTCAGTGATTGTTTTAGTTTTGTTAGTTTATGTTAGGTTAAGTTTAGGGTATCTTCAAACATATGATAGCCAGCATCTTATCATATAAATCAACAAAGAATGACCTCACTTTGTTGTATAGAAAGTCTCATTAGTAAGGAACCATACATGAATTATCTGAGTCAAGACCTATAGTGTTTGTTTTGGTTATGTTAGGTTAAGTTTAGGGTATCTTCAAACACATGATAGCCAGCACCTTATGGTATAAATCAACAAAGAATGATTTCATTTTGTTGTCTAGAAAGTCTCATTAGTAAGGAAGCATATATGAAATTTCTGAGTCAAGACCTATAGTGTATGTTTTGGTTATGTTAGGTTAAGTTTAGGGTATCTTCAAACACATGATAGCCAGCACCTTATGGTATAAATCAACAAAGAATGACCTCACTTTGTTGTATAGAAAGTCTCATTAGTAAGGAAGCATATATGAATTTTCTGAGTCAAGACCTTTAGTGTTTGTTTTGGTTTTGTTAGGTTATGTTAGGTTAAGTTTAGGGTATCTTCAAACACATGATAGCCAGCACCTTATGGTATAAATCAACAAAGAATGACCTCACTTTGTTGTATAGAAAGTCTCATTAGTAAGGAAGCATATATGAATTTTCTGAGTCAAGACCTATAGTGTTTGTTTTGATTTTGTTAGGTTAAGTTTAGGATATCTTCAAACACATGATAGCCAGCATCTTATGGTATAAATCAGCAAAGAATGGCCTCACTTTGTTGTTTAGAAAGTCTCATTAGTAAGGAAACATATATGAATTTTCTGAGTCAAGACCTATAGTGTTTATATTGGTTTTGTTAGGTTATGTTAGGTTAAGTTTAGGGTATCTTCAAACACATGATAGCCAGCATCTTATCATATAAATCAACAAAGAATGACCTCACTTTGTTGTATAGAAAGTCTCATTAGTAAGGAAGCATATATGAACTTTCTGAGTCAAGACCTATAGTGTTTGTTTTGGTTTTGTTAGGTTATGTTAGGTTAAGTTTAGGGTATCTTCAAGCACATGATAGCCAGCATCTTATCATATAAATCAAGAAAGAATGACCTCACTTTGTTGTATAGAAAGTCTCATTAGTAAGGAAGCATATATGAAATTTCTGAGTCAAGATGTACAGTAACTGTATCGGGTTGTGTTAGGTTAAGTTTAGGATATCTTTAAACCCATGATAGCCAGCACCCTATGGTATAAATCAAGAAAGAATGGCCTCACTTTGTTGTATAGAAAGTCTCATTAGTAAAGAAGCAAATATGAAATTTCTGAGTCAAGACCTTCAGTGATTGTTTTAGTTTTGTTAGTTTATGTTAGGTTAAGTTTAGGGTATCTTCAAACACATGATAGCCAGCATCTTATCATATAAATCAACAAAGAATGACCTCACTTTGTTGTATAGAAAGTCTCATTAGTAAGGAAGCATATATGAATTATCTGAGTCAAGACCTATAGTGTTTGTTTTGGTTATGTTAGGTTAAGTTTAGGGTATCTTCAAACACATGATAGCCAGCACCTTATGGTATAAATCAACAAAGAATGACCTCACTTTGTTGTATAGAAAGTCTCATTAGTAAGGAAGCATATATGAATTTTCTGAGTCAAGACCTATAGTGTTTGTTTTGGTTTTGTTAGGTTAAGTTTAGGGTATCTTCAAACACATGATAGCCAGCACCTTATGGTATAAATCAGCAAAGAATGACCTCACTTTATTGTATTGAAAGTCTCGTTGGTAAGAGAGCATATATGAAATTTCTGAGTCAAGACCTTTAGTGTTTGTTTTAGTTTTGTTAGGTTATGTTAGGTTAAGTTTAGGGAATCTTGAAACACATGATAGCCAGCACCTTTTGGTATAAATCAACAAAGAATGGCCTCACTTTGTTGTTTAGAAAGTCTCATTAGTAAGGAAGCATATATGAATTTTCTGAGTCAAGACCTTTAGTGTTTGTTTTAGTTTTGTTAGGTTAAGTTTAGGGTATCTTCAAGCACATGATAGCCAGCATCTCATCATATAAATCAAGAAAGAATGACCTCACTTTGTTGTATAGAAAGTCTCATTAGTAAGGAAACATATATGAAATTTCTGAGTCTAGACCTATAGTGTTTGTTTTGGTTTTGTTAGGTTATGTTAGGTTAAGTTTAGGGTATCTTCAAACACATGATAGCCAGCATCTTATCATATAAATCAACAAAGAATGACCTCACTTTGTTGTATAGAAAGTCTCATTAGTAAGGAAGCATATATGAATTTTCTGAGACAAGACCTATAGTGTTTGTTTTGGGTTATGTTAGGTTAAGTTTAGGGTATCTTCAAACACATGATAGCCAGCACCTTATGGTATAAATCAACAAAGAATGACCTCACTTTGTTGTATAGAAAGTCTCATTAGTAAGGAAGCATATATGAATTTTCTGAGTCAAGACCTATAGTGTTTGTTTTGGTTTTGTTAGGTTATGTTAGGTTAAGTTTAGGGTATCTTCAAACACATGATAGCCAGCACCTTATGGTATAAATCAACAAAGAATGACCTCACTTTGTTGTATAGAAAGTCTCATTAGTAAGGAAGCATATATGAATTTTCTGAGTCAAGACCTATAGTGTTTGTTTTGGTTTTGTTAGGTTATGTTAGGTTAAGTTTAGGGTATCTTCAAACACATGATAGCCAGCACCTTATGGTATAAATCAACAAAGAATGACCTCACTTTGTTGTATAGAAAGTCTCATTAGTAAGGAAGCATATATGAATTTTCTGAGTCAAGACCTATAGTGTTTGTTTTGGTTTTGTTAGGTTATGTTAGGTTAAGTTTAGGGTATCTTCAAACACATGATAGCCAGCACCTTATGGTATAAATCAACAAAGAATGACCTCACTTTGTTGTATAGAAAGTCTCATTAGTAAGGAAGCATATATGAATTTTCTGAGTCATGACCTATAGTGTTTGTTTTGGTTTTGTTAGGTTATGTTAGGTTAAGTTTAGGGTATCTTCAAACACATGATAGCCAGCATCTTATCATATAAATCAACAAAGAATGACCTCACTTTGTTGTATAGAAAGTCTCATTAGTAAGGAAGCATATATGAACTTTCTGAGTCAAGATCTACAGTAACTGTATCGGGTTGTGTTAGGTTAAGTTTAGAGTATCTTTAAACTCATGATAGCCAGCACCCTATGGTATAAATCAACAAAGAATGGCCTCACTTTGTTGTATAGAAAGTCTCATTAGTAAAGAAGCATATATGAATTTTCTGAGTCAAGACCTATAGTGTTTGTTTTGGTTTTGTTAGGTTATGTTAGGTTAAGTTTAGGGTATCTTCAAACACATGATAGCCAGCATCTTATCATATAAATCAACAAAGAATGGCCTCACTTTGTTGTATAGAAAGTCTCATTAGTAAGGAAGCATATATGAATTTTCAGAGTCAAGACCTTTAGTGTTTGTTAGCTTTTGTTAGGTTAAGTTTAGGGTATCTTCAAACACATGATAGCCAGCACCTTATGGTATAAATCAACAAAGAATGACCTCACTTTGTTGTATAGAAAGTCTCATTAGTAAGGAAGCATATATGAATTTTCTGAGTCAAGACCTATAGTGTTTGTTTTGGTTTTGTTAGGTTAAGTTTAGGGTATCTTCAAACACATGATAGCCAGCACCTTATGGTATAAATCAACAAAGAATGACCTCACTTTGTTGTATAGAAAGTCTCATTAGTAAGGAAGCATATATGAATTTTCTGAGTCAAGACCTATAGTGTTTGTTTTGGTTTTGTTAGGTTATGTTAGGTTAAGTTTAGGGTATCTTCAAACACATGATAGCCAGCACCTTATGGTATAAATCAACAAAGAATGATTTCATTTTGTTGTCTAGAAAGTCTCATTAGTAAGGAAGCATATATGAAATTTCTGAGTCAAGACCTATAGTGTTTGTTTTGGTTTTGTTAGGTTATGTTAGGTTAAGTTTAGGGTATCTTCAAACACATGATAGCCAGCACCTTATGGTATAAATCAACAAAGAATGACCTCACTTTGTTGTATAGAAAGTCTCATTAGTAAGGAAGCATATATGAATTTTCTGAGTCAAGACCTATAGTGTTTGTTTTGGTTTTGTTAGGTTATGTTAGGTTAAGTTTAGGGTATCTTCAAACACATGATAGCCAGCACCTTATGGTATAAATCAACAAAGAATGACCTCACTTTGTTGTATAGAAAGTCTCATTAGTAAGGAAGCATATATGAATTTTCTGAGTCAAGACCTATAGTGTATGTTTTGGTTATGTTAGGTTAAGTTTAGGGTATCTTCAGACACATGATAGCCAGCACCTTATGGTATAAATCAACAAAGAATGACCTCACTTTGTTGTATAGAAAGTCTCATTAGTAAGGAAGCATATATGAATTTTCTGAGTCAAGACCTATAGTGTATGTTTTGTTTTTGTTGTGTTATATTTTGGGTATCTTCAAACACATGATAGCCAGCACCTTTTGGTATAAATCAATAAAGCATGACCTCACTTTGTTGTATAAAAAGTCTCATTAGTAAGGAAGCATATATGAATTTTCTGATTCGAGACCGATAGTAACTGTTTCGGGTTTTGTTAGGTTATGTTAGGTTAGGTTTAGAGTATCTTCAAACACATGATAGCCAGCACCTTATGGTATGAATCACCAAAGAATTATCTCACTTTGTTGTATAGAAAGTCTCATTAGTAAGGAAGCATATATGAATATTCTGAGTCTAGACCTATAGTGTTTGTTTTGGTTTTGTTAGGTTATGTTGGGTTAAGTTTAGGCTTTTAATAAGTTGGATGTTAATAATGTTTTGGTTGTAAAAGAACCAGGCAGGACAAGTAGTAACGGTTTTAAGCTTGATAAATTCAGATTCAACAAAGACATAGGCAAGAATTTGTTTACCAATAGCGTGGTGGATGAGTGGAACAGGCTTGGCAGTCATGTCGTGATACCATAGATACATTCAAGAAGAGGTTGGATAAATTCATGTTAGGTGGGGTTTAGCTTACAGGAGCTGCCTTGTATAGGCCAACCTGCCTCCTGCAGACTCCTTACATTCTTATGTTCTTATGTTATCGCTTGTTCATCTCCGTCACTCACTCATTCACCTACTCCCTCACTCATTCACTCCCTCTCCCACTCACACACACACACACACACACACACACACACACACACACACACTCGATATGCCTATTGTGTGTGTGTGTGTGTGTGTGTGTGAGAGAGAGAGAGAGAGAGAGAGAGAGAGAGAGAGAGAGAGAGAGAGAGAGAGAGAGCAGTGGTGCTTGCAGGGAGGCGCGTGCAGGCAGGGGAGGGGCAGTAGCACCACGCCCCCGGGTCATGTGCTGTATCTACCATATGGGGGACCGTAATAAGTTATAAACACGTCTGGACATGTTTTCCCCTCTGTCGAATTCCCTCCCTGACATATGCCTCCTTATCTTCCCTATCTCCTCTTTCCCTCCCTCCATCCTTCCCTACATAGTATTCTTCCCCTTTCCTCCCTCCCTTCCTTCTTTATTTTCCTTCTTAAATTATCTCCATTTTTTCCTCCTCCCCTCCATCCTTCCCTTCATAGTATTCTTCCCCTTTCCTCCCTCCCTGCTTTTTTTTTCCTTCTTAAATTATCTCCATTTTTTCCTCCTCCATATTTTATCTCCTGTTTCTTTTCCTCCCTCTTTCTCTCTATCCATCCTTTCCTCTTTTCTTCCTCCCTCCTATTATTTTTTCCTTTTTGTTATCTCTTTCATTTTTTCCTCCATATTTTATCTCCTGTTTCTTTTCCTCCCTTTCTCTCTCCATCCTTCTTTTCCTTTCATCTTCATATTATGCTTCCTTATCATGCCTGCCTTCCTTCCTTTCTATATTAGCTATCTTATTTTTTCTCCTTATATTTTTTTCTACTGCGTCTTTCCTTTTTCTATCCATCCATCCATCCATCCTTCCTTCCCTTCATCTCTTTCTTCATTCATTCATTCATTCATTCATTCTTTCTTTCTTTCTTTCTCCCCGTTATTCCCTCTTTTGCTCTCTCCCTTTCTCGTGCTGCTTAGCTTTTCCGTGCAAGTGAGGAGGCATGTGACCTCGGTGACCCCCCTCCTCCCACCCCTCCCCGGTTGCCTCTTTCCGAAGGTTACAAACTAGGATCTGCTCGGCACTTTCAAGGGTCGGCGAGTGATGTCGGCGCCCAAGTACAAGGCTTTCGTAGGCGTTTTTAGAGCATTTCCAGGGGCAGTTAAATGACCCTGGTGGCAGTTCTACCATTCATCTGTACCTAGAACCTAAAAAAACACTCATTAGAACTGAGCATTTCATTTCAGGGTAGTTTAAATGACCCTGGTGGTAGTTCGATCATTCATCTCCACCAAGGACCTAAAAAACACTCATTAGAACCCTTTTGATACCCTTTTTGGACTATTTCCATTTCGGCACACAAGTACACTTATTTGACAAGGCTTTCGAAGGCGTTTTGGGCATTTCCAGGGGCAGTTAAATGACCCTGGTGGTAGTTCGATCATTCATCTCCACCAAGGACCTAAAAAAACACTCATTAGAACCCTTTTGATACCCTTTTTGGACTATTTCCATTTCGGCACACAAGTACACATATTTGGCTAGGCTTTCGTAGGCGTTTTGGCCATTTCCAGGGGTAGTTAAATGACCCTGTGGTAGTTCGACCATTCATCTGTACCAAGGACCTAAAAAACACTCATTAGAACCCTTTTGATACCCTTTTTGGACTATTTCCATTTCGGCACAAGGCTTTCGTATGCGTTTTGGGCATTTCCAGGGATAGTTAAATGACCCTGGTGGTAGTTCGACCATTCATCTGTACCAAGAACCTAAAAACACTCATTAGAACCCGTTTGATCTCCTGTTTGGCCTTTGGAAATTGTTGATATGAGAGGCGGAAGCGTCTGGGAATACCAACGCTAGACCTGCACCTCTTGGCCGGCGGTCTGCCACGCGCCCTCCACCACCGCGCCTTGGCAAACACACCTCGTCGTTCACTCGTGTGTCCCGGGGCAAGGCTCACGCACGCGGCCACATGTGCTCGTCCGCGGGCGTGAGGAGGGCAGGGCAGGGCAGGGCAGGGCGGATGAGTAATGGCGATAAGATGGCGATAATGGGGCGGTATCTCTGCGGCCGGTCGAGGAGGACATTGACCAGCAGAGAACAAGTGTCGCTCGAGGCTTAATAGGCAAGGTTACTGAACTCAGCTGGCACCCTCTGAGGCGAAGGAGGAGGACGAGGACGACGAGGAGGAGGGGGAAGAGAGGGAGATTGAAGAGGAGGAGGAGGAGAGCTGAATGAATGTTTAACCCACTCCCAGCATTCCTTGGCATTGCGGGCATTGTCCTCAAGCATCAGGAGGCGGCGCGGAGGCCCAGCCAGACCCAGTCACCCCGCCCGCCGTGCCTCGCTGCCTTGAACCCCGCGGGACACATCAACGCCGGGGCCTTGACACCCTTGAAATCTGTTTATTAAAGGATTCAGTGAAGAGATGTCGCCGCCAGACGCCTCCACGGGGGGTGTACGCCACAGTGCCAGTGTTGTGTGGTCAGCCAAGAGGAGGAGAAGGAGGAAGAGGAAGAGGAGGAAGAATAATAATAAGAAGAAGAGGAAGCCTGCCGGGGACTTTGAGTCGTATTGCAAGACATTTCGCCACCCAAGAACACATATTTGACAAGGCTTTCGTAGGAGTTGTGGGCATTTCCAGGAGTAGTTTTATGACCCTGGTGGTAGTTTGACCCTTCCTCTGTACCATGAACCTCAAGAAGTACTCATTAGAACCCGACTGACCCCCTCCTTGCCCTTTAGAAATAGATGATGTTAGAAGTGAAAGCGCCTTATAACACCAACCTTTGACTCTTCCAAAAGGGAAACATCAAAACATCTTAGAATGAAATATTAGCAATGTGCGTTTGGTTCCTCCTGCCTCATTTTCTGGCTTCTTCTGTTGTCTTTGTGAGAGCAGAAGGTTTTTTTTTGTGCGTGTGTGTGTGTGCGTGCGGTCCTTGTTCCCTCGCTTCTACCGTGACAAGTAAAGTAACAATTAAGTCTTCCAGTGTCTTAGCAATCTGTGTCGAGCCAAGGAAGCGTCACTTGAGATCGTTGCTTCCCCTTGTCTTAGTGAAGCGCCAGCCCCGCCGTGGCCTTGGGGGCGTCGACCGCTTTTTGCATTTGCTGGTGGGTGAGCGCCGCGCCGGGAGAGGAAGTAACCGCCGTAGATCAGGGCGGTGAGGCGCGGGCGTGAAGGACCGGTAGGAAGGAGGTCCAGGGGTGCCGAGTGGAGCGAGAAGCTGAAGGGGCGGCGGCGTCAACGACCTGATACCACCAAGATGCCACGACCAGTCCAAGGCCAGCCCCATCAGTCCCTCAGCTGCTGTCCCTTGACCTTACCTAGACCTAGAGCGCTCTCCTTGCCTCCTTACCCCCCCCCCCCACACACACACACACACACACACCTTGACAAATTTTCCTTCCGGGTTTTAACAGAAAAGCAGATCGAGAAAAACATAATAAAATGCGCGTATGAGGGTGGAGGAGAGGAGGAAAGTGAGTGAGGGGAAAATGATAACAGGGGAGAGGAAAAAATGAGGCGGGAAAGAAGGGGAATGAAGGTGAAACAACAGAAAAGCAGATAGAGAAAAAACAAAATGAAATGCGTGTATGAGAGTTGAGGAGGAAGGTTTTTCTTCAGTCCAGGAGATCCCCTCGTAGACCTTCCTCCTCGTGCCCCATTCCTTGCTGACCCCCCTCCCCCACCCCCCTCCTCCCCCTTCCTATTTACTACATCGTGACCAATTCTCCAAGTTACGAAACCCGACCAAATAATGTTAGCTGATCCAGATGTTAACGCCTCCAGTGTAGTAACAAAGATATCTTCAGTAAGTCCTTATGATGCACAGTGATTGGTATTACAAGATACTTTCGATTCTCACATCACTTATTTCTAAAGGTCAAAGAAGGGGTCAGTCGGGTTCTATTGAGTGCTTCTTCAGGTTCATGGTACAGAAGAAGGGTCACACTACCACCAGGGTCATAAAACTACTCCTGGAAACGCCCACAACTCCTACGAAAGCCTTGTCAATTATGTGTTCTTGGGCTGCGATTTGTCTTGTAATACGACCCACAGTGCTTTCAAACACATTCATCTCCCCCTCTTCCTCCTCTTTCTCTGTTTCATTTTCTTCGGTTCCCTTCCCTTCCCCTCCTTCTCCATCTTCATCTCTCCTCCTCCTCCTCCCTATTCCTCATTTGCCAAGGCTTCTCCACCGTGAACTTGAAAAACACTCCTAAGAACTCGATTCCTTTGTGGCCTTTTGGAAGTGTTCGTTGTGAGCGGAAAGCATCTCAGAATACGAGACTTGGTATTCTTAGACAGTTCCGCCTCTGACATCAACTATTTTCAAAGGCCAAAAATGAGATTAGTCGGGTTCCAGTGAGTGTTTTTGTAGGTTCATGCCACAGAAGAAGGGTCAAACTACCACTAGGGTTAATAAATTACTCCTGGAAATGCACGAAACTCTTACGAAAGCCTTGTCAACTATGTCCTAGGGTAGATTGGTATTATAAGACTTGCTTCTCACTTCACCTATTTCAAAAGGTCAAAGAGGGGGTCAGTCGGGTTCTAATGAGTGTTTCTTCAGGTTTATGGTACAGACGAAGACTCACACTACCACCAGGGTCATAAAACTACCCCTGGAAATTCCCACAACTCCTACGAAAGCCTTGTCAATTATGTGTTCTTGGGCTGCGATTTGTCTTGTAATACGACCCATTATTGGAATGCTACAAACCAGTGCTCGGAGTGTCGCCTCACCATCACCTCGCGGACTCCCTCAGGCGCTCGAGTCCCCAAACGGAGGATCGGACGCAGGATCAATGGGAGCAGTACCTCGGAGGGCTTCACGGGTGGACGCTCGACGCAAACACCAAAAATCGGAATCAATATCGAGAAGAGGGAGTGAAGAAGTGGCGGTCGAGGAGGAGGAGGAGGAGAAGGGAACCGAAGAAAATGAGACAGAGGAGGAGGAGGAGGAGGGAGAGAGGGAGAGGAGTAGGAAGGGGAGGATGATTAGAAGACAGGAAATGAGATGGAGAAGGGAGAGGTAGAGGAGAAGGAGGAGGAGGAGGAGGAGGGAGAGAGGGAGATGAGTAGGAAGGGGAGGATGATTGGAAGATAGAAAATGAGATGGAGAAGGGAGAGGTAGAGGAGGAGGAAGAGGAGGAGGAGGAGGATATCTAATGCCCCATATATTTCTTTCGGTATCTCTTTAAGTAGGGTAGGTCACGTTCGGAGTGTGTGTGTGTGTGTGTGTGTGTGTGTGTGTGTGTGTGTGTGTGTGTGTGTGTGTCACCGGAGTACACACACACACACACACACACACTCACACAGTCCATCCTCGCCATTAAAGAAAACAGTCGCTTGTACTTTCTCCTCTTCATCATCATCATCATCATCATCGCCGCTCTCTTTCACTTCATTATTGCAGTACATTTTATGGGTGACGCTGCCCCGCTCCCACCGCCCCCCACCCCACCCCACCACCTCTCGGGCCGCGCTGTGAGCACTGTGTTATCATGGTGGTGGTGGTGGTGGTGGTGAAGTAGCACACCACCACCACCACCACAACCACCACCACCACCACCACCACTGTTTCAAGTACTGTGGAGTTAAACTATCACAAAAGATTTACATTTCCACGAATATATTAAGCGATGGTAGGCAGGCAGTAACGTTATCATGGTGGTGGTGGTGGTGGTAATAAGTAATAGTAGTGATGGTGGTGGTGGTATAATGGTGGTAGTGGTGGTAGTTGTAGTGGTAGGTGGTGATAGTGGTGGTGGTGGTAATGGTTGCAGTGGTGGTGAGGAATGGTGGTAGTGGTGGTAATGATAGCGGTGGTGGTGGTAGGTAGTGGTAGGGAATGGTGGTGGTGGTGGTAGGTCATGGTGGTAATGGTAGCGGTGGTAGTGGTAGGTCATGGTAGTGGTGGTAGTGGAGGTGGTGGTGGTAGGTAGTGGTAGGGAATGATGGTGGTGGTGGTAGGTCATGGTGGTAAGGGTAGCGGTGGTAGTAGAGGTGGTGGTGGTAGGTCATGGCAGTGGTGGTGGTGGTGGTGGTAAGTCATGGTGGTGGTGGTGCTGGCGGCGGTCCGTTCCTCCTCCCCTCAGCGAAGGTAACAGAGGTAAATAAATATCACCACTTTTTTAATGCCGGCGGGGAAGAGGAATGTGTGAAAGTGTTTACCGGGCGCAGCAGCGGGCGGGGGAGGGGAGAAAATACTTTAAAACGTCAGTGATGTATAAGAGGACCGACGGCGAGGGCGGGGCGAGGCGAGGTAGGTAGGGGCGGGGCTGGGGGTGACAGACACGCTTAGCTCACTTCAGTACAGTTGCCTCGTCGGGGGGAGGGGGTGGGGGGGGTCGTCTTTGCATCGGGGTTCCCTTCGTGGCTTCATTCTCTTCTATTTCTGATTTGTTGTTTACATCTCAAAAAACTCGTGTGAAATGATACTTTCCTCTTGTATGTGTGTCGTTCAGTAAGCCACTCCGCGTTCACTCCGAAAGTTCAGTTGCCTCACCGGGGAGATCGTATTTGCATCGGGCTTCCCTTCGTGGCTTCATCCTCTTCTATTCTTGATTTGATGTTGTTCATATCTCCAGAAACTCGCGTGAAATGATACTTTCTTGTCTGTGTAGCGTTCAGTAAGCCACTCCGCGTTCACTCCGAAAGTTCAGTTGCCTCACCGGGGAGATCGTATTTGCATCGGGCTTCCCTTCGTGGCTTCTTTCTCTTCTATTTCTGATTTGTTGTTTACATCTCAAAAAACTCGTGTGAAATGATACTTTCCTCTTGTCTGTGTGTCGTTCAGTAAGCCACTCCGCGTTCACTCCGAAAGTTCATTTGTCTCATCGGGGGGATCGTCTTTGCATCGGCCTTCCCTTCGTGGCTTCTCTCTTGCCTATTCCTCATTTGTTCTCGTTCATGTCTTCTAAAACTTGTCTGTGTGTCGTTCAGAAAATCACTCCGCCTCTCCTCCTCCTCCTGCTCGTCACTCCCGGCTTCTGCTTGAGCGAGGCGGCGGCACACGCACCCACACGTTCCTCAGAGCTCGTGGCGTGAAAGGAGGTGATTCACAACATGATTAGAGCCACCAGCGTGTGTTGCGCATGACGTGTGTGTGTGTGTGTATGCGTGAGTGGAAGGCGTCACGCGCGGAGCCAGCAGGACCCATTGACCCCGGCAGACCCTCGCCATCCGCAGGCAGTACTGGTTGCCACGCCCCGTCGTCGCCGTCCTCACTGGATCCACATTCTGCCCCGCCGCCTCAGTGCATCCCTCCTTGACCCGGGACCAGGCTTGCCAGATTATCGTACTCAAAACATCGCAGTTATCAGTTCCAGGGCCCAAAACTTTCCTACCCACACAGATAACGAAATTCCAGTTCAAGTTATCGTTAAAAGCATTACATATTGGCGTTTGTTTGCAATAGCTGTGACTCAGAACCGGAAAATACGATGTGCTGAGTGTCTGAGTACGATAATTTGGTAACCCTGCCCGGGACCATCTTTTGTTCACGTAGAAGGAGGCAGACCAAGACCAGGGTGAAAAATTAACCTCCTACCCTCTCTTGCCCTGTGAATAACTGTTAGGAAGCTGGAAATTCTACGTGATCTGTTGAATTGGTGAGACGGTTTGATATCCCCCTCGTGGAAGCGTTCAAGTCACAGGAAGGTGGCAGACGGTAGGAGGGAAAGAACTGACTTGCTTGTTTTGTTTTTTTCCAGCGCCCCCCTCCCCCTCCTCTCTCTCTCTCTCTCTCTCTCTCTCTCTCTCTCTCTCTCTCTCTCTCTCTCTCTTATGTAATAGAGGAGTAGGATGGCCAGGAAAGGCTTAGGAGAGAATAACTAAACTATGTTATACGCCCCCCTTCCTTCTCCCCCTTCCCAACCCCCCCCTCTCTCTCTCTCTCTCTCTCTCTCTCTCTCCGCACCTTTTTGACAGCGGAGTTTATCCCAATGCACGCCACGTCCTCAACGACCCGTCCTTCTGCTCTACATCCGTCGTCTGCGCCTGCCGACACATATTCGTTGGAGTTTTGGTATTTCCAGGGGTAGTTTCATGACCCTGGTGGTAGTTCGACGCTTTCTCTGTACTGTGAACGTAAAAAAATCACCCGTGGGAAGCCGATTCATATCCATTTCGGCCTTTGGGAAGAGTTGAGTGTCTGGGGAGGGAGGGTTTTGGGCAAAGGGTAATATTCTTCAAGATTTTGCCGCCCAACCACACATATTTGACAAGGCTTTCGTAGGAGTTTTGGCCATTTCCAGGGATAGTTTCATAACCCTGGTGGTAGTTCGACTCTGTTTCTACACCATGAACGTAAAAAAGTCACTCATGGAAAGTAGATTCATTTGTTTGGCCTTTGGAAAATTAATAGCCGAGTGTCGGGAATGGAGGATTTTGGGCGAGTTTTGGCCATTTCCAGGGATAGTTTCATAACCCTGGTGGTAGTTCGACCCTGTTTCTACACCATGAACGTAAAAAAGTCACTCATGGAAAGTAGATTCATTTGTTTGGCCTTTGGAAAATTAATAGCTGAGTGTCGGGGAATGGAGGATTTTGGGCGTAGGGTCATAATCTTAACCCCTTGACTGCGGATTTCCTACAAGAACACATCACCAAGCTACAGGAATGGATCAAAAAGTGGCTGCTACAATTCAGTGAAGAAAAATATAAAGTCATGTACCTTGGGAGGGAAATCCAGCATACCAAAACCACATGGGAAACACTCCACTATCCACCACAGAGGCAGAGAAATACCTGGGAGTTTATGTTACCAGGCTACCAGTGAAAGCCAAATCCGTGCCAATCGCAGCGGACGGGTTAAACATTTCGCGGTCCAAACACACATCTTTGACAAGGCTTTCTAAGGAGTTTCGGCCATTTCCAGGGATACTTTCATAACCCTGGTGGTAGTTCGACTCTTTCTCTGTACCATGAATCTAGAAAAACACTCCTTAGAACCCGATTGCTCTCCTATTCTGCCTTTGGGAAAACTTGATGTTAGAGGTGGAAGCGTCTGAAAATACCCCCCTGTACATACCTTGGTCGCCGCCGCCACGCCCGAGGGATGAAGGCAGACGGCGCGCCACGAGGGTGAGGCGGCGGTGGGGGCGAGCCTGACCTTGTGATAACAGGAACCTACGCACACTTGTCCCTTACGTAAGAGGCGACGAGCATGCGGTCAGCCAGCCAGCCAGCCTCTCCGCTTCTACTTAGCCGCATCCACCTCCACCTCCACCTGCCCCAGGCCTTACTATAGGTCATGGAAGCTCTCTTACATACATACATTCATACATATATACATACATTCATACATATTTTACCCACCTACCAAGTTACCAACCTACCTGCATACATATATACATACATACATACACATACACATACACATACATTTTACTCTATACCATATCACAAAAGTACACACACACACACACACACACACACACACACACACACTTTCATACATACATACACACTTTTCATCTTTATATACCTAGTTAATTCTTTATGATTATTGTTTGCATGCGTGTATACGAGAGAGAGAGAGAGAGAGAGAGAGAGAGAGAGAAAAGATCATTTATCATTGTTCTATCTCCGGTTATGACATCCTCCCCCTCTCTCTCTCTCTCTCTCTCTCTCTCTCTCTCTCTCTCTCTGGGGGGTCATCAGAAAGGTATATAGAGAGGGCTGTTAAAGAAAAGAAGAAGCAGCGGTGTACAGTTGTGTGGTGTAGCCCCCCGCCCCCCTCCCCCCCTCCCCATTCTCCTCTCCTCCCCAACTCCACTCTCCCCACACACATTTTCTCTCCTTTCACCAAGCCCCGCCTCCTCTCCCCCTCCCCCCCCCGCACTATAGACCTGCGTATCGCCCCTCCCCTGTCTTCCCCTCCTCTCATCCCTCTTCCCTCCCCCTCCTCCCCTTCTTCTCTTCCTCTAGTCCTCCTCCTAACTCCCCCCCCCCATATTCCCGTTCCCGGTAGTTCTACGCCTCTGGAAGCATCGCCGCCCCCCGCACACTCACTGCGTCACGGAGGAAAATTAATAGAAATGAATAAAGACGTAAATAAAGAGATAAATATAGATGTTTGTTAACGGACTTGGACACACACACACACACACACACACACACACACACAGTCATACATACATACTTATTCGGGTATATAAGAGAGAGAGAGAGAGAGAGAGAGAGAGAGAGAGAGAGAGAGAGAGAGAGAGAGAGAGAGAGTCAATTTTCCACAAGATTGCCAAATTATGACGTTTTCACCTTCCTCCCTTACATAAATATTTAAGAAACCCATCCTTCCATTTTTCTCTCCACGTCCTCCTCCTCCTCCTCCTCCTCATCATCATCATCATCATCCTATTTAAGAAACCCATCCCTGTATTTTTCTCTTCGCCTTCTCCTCCGCTTCGTCCTCCTCCTCCTCCTCCTCCTCGTCATCATCATCATCCTCTTCCTCTTTAAGAAACCCATCCTTCTAGTTTTCCTCTCCTCGTCCTCTTCCTCCTCCTCCTCGTCATCATCATCATCCTCTTCCTATTTAAGAAACCCATCCTTCTAATTTTCTCTTCCTCTCCTCCTCCTCCTCCTCCTCCTCCTCAGAGACATGCTTACAAAAATGCGTGTTTGTGGAGCCTTACATAATACCACTTCAACCACCTCCACCACCACCACCACCACCACTACCACAGTCACCCCTCCCCCACATACCAACACCACCTCCACCAACGCCTCCACCACCACCACACCGACACACCACCACCTTTTTAGCTGAATAAAAGGAAAATGTTGTTAGTATATATATAAAGAAACACTATCACCACCACCACCATCACCACAATCACCACCACCCACACCCCTTAATTCCCCCCATCTTCTACCCTCTCCCCCCTTAACAGAAAGACACAAGGACAAACACCTCCTCCCACTAGTTCGCCACACACACACACACACACACACACACACACACACACACACAATGTCAAGTGCGTATATGTAATAGATGCAATCATTCTTACGCGAGAGAGAGGAAAGTCAAGGTCATATAACGAATTAGAGGTTGGTTATCAGCGGCGAAAACAACAACGTAAACAACAACAACAACAACAAGAGGAGGAGGAGTTTACTTTTACATAATCACAACGGAGAAGAAATAAAAAAAAATATACGAAAGAATAGAAAGGAATGTTTTTAGGTGACGCAGAAGAGGAAAAGACGAATATAGAAAAAGCGTTGTCCCTCGTCTGTGTGTGTGTGTGTGTGTGTGTGTGTGTGTGTGTGTGTGTGTGTGTGTGTGTGCAGGCTTGTCCACTCCCTGATTTTTCCTTCATTATGCCAGAGAGAGAGAGAGAGAGAGAGAGAGAGAGAGAGACACAAATTACTGCTTCAATCTCCTTCAACCCCCCCCCCCTACCCCTCTCTCTCTCTCTCTCTCCCTCTCTCTCTCTCTCTTTCATCCCGTTACCTTAGACACGTGGAATTACGATGTGTGTGTGTGTGTGTGTGTGTGTGTGTGTACATAGTGTATAGCACGATGTCCTTATGTAACGCTACAAGTGTGTGTGTGTGTGTGTGTGTGTGTGTGTGTGTGTACGCAGTGACCCCGTAGCCCACCTCTCGTCACGTGGACTCGGTAAACTTAAACATCAATGAATAAGCTTTTTTTTTCACTTTTTTTTTTTTTCTTTTCAGCTTTCAAAGGAGTTATTTTTGTGCGCTGTAATTCCTTTTGACACGTGTTTTCTCTTACGAAGCTTGCTCTCTCTCTCTCTCTCTCTCTCTCTCTCTCTCTCTCTCTCTCTCTCTCTCTCTCTCTCTCTCTCTCTCTCTCGTCTGTTTCATCAATTTCTTATCTTTTCCTTCTCCACTTCTTTATCTCTCATACTTACCTCCTCTACTTTCCTCTCTTTTCCCTCCCTCTCTCTCTCCCTCTCCTTCTCTCTTTTTCTCCACCCGTTCCTCCTCTTAACCCCATTTCGCCCTATCTACGCACATCTCTCTCTCTCTCTCTCTCTCTCTCTCTCTCTCTCTCTCTCTCTCTCTCTCTCTCTCTCTCTCTCTCGTCTGCTTCTTCACTTTCTTATCTTTCTCCTCTTCTTTATCTTTCCCACTTTCCTCCTTACTTTCCTCTCCTCATTATCTCTCTCCTTTTCTTTCTCCTCCAATTCCACTTATTCTTCTCTTCCTTTTATCTCTTCTTATCTTTATATGTCTCCTCTAACCCTCTCTCTCTCTCTATCTGTATCTATCTATCTGTTCATATATCTATCTATTTAGCCAATCTGTCCATCTTTTTTTTTTTTTTTCTAACATTTTCCTTTTACAGCCAAACAGGATAATGTATCTGACCTCTTTTCATCTTTTTCCTTAATCTTTTGAACATTTTATCTTTCTTTATCTCTTTCTTTCCAAACAGCAACAAACATTAAGATTTTTTTTTCATATATATTCTAACATCATCATTTTCCTTTTTACAGCCAAACAGGATAATTTCTCGACCCTTTTCATCTTTTTCCTTAACCTTCTGAACATTTTATCTTTCCTTATCTCTTTCTTTCCAAACAGCAACAAACATTAAGATTTTTTTTTTCATATATATTCTAACATCATTTTTTTCCTTTTTACAGCCAAACAGGATAATTTCTCGACCCTTTTCATCTTTTTCCTTAACCTTCTGAAGATTTTATCTTTCTTTATCTCTTTCTTTCCAAACAGCAACAAACATTAAGATTTTTTTTCATATATATTCTAACATCATTTTTTTCCTTTTTACAGCCAAACAGGATAATTTCTCGACCCTTTTCATCTTTTTCCTTAACCTTCTGAACATCTTATCTTTCTTTATCTCTTTCTTTCCAAACAGCAACAAACATTAAGATTTTTTTTCAATTATATTCTAACATCATTTTCCTTTTTACATCCAAACGGGATCATTTCTGAAGGCCTTTTCATCTTTTCTTTTTCTTCGCTAACCTTTTCAGCATTTTTCCATCTCATTCATTCCGAACAGTAACAAACACTAAGATTTTTTTTTCATATATATATAGTCTAAGATCATTTTCCTTTTCTAAACCAAACAGGATCATTTCTCGGACCTATTTTTTTCCTCGCTAACTTTTCGAACATTTTCCCTTCTCCATCTCTTTCTGGACGGTGAAGGACACACAGTATTTTTTCAAACCGCATTTTTTTCCTTTTCCAAGATATTCTGCCGCTAAAAAAGGAGCATATATGGGCCTTTTCATCTTTATTATTTCGCTAATCTTCTCAACATTTTTTTTCCTTTCCTTATCTTTCTTTCTTCCTTTCCGGGGCAGCGAAGAAAATTTTCCCCCGGGATTACGACTTTTCTGTAATTAAATTTCTACTCGGCGGATCGGCCCGTGAAAACGTTTCCTGGAGTTTTAATAAAAGAGGAAGAATGTCGCCTCAGGAGCCGCCTTCCGCCCCTCCGTCAGGCCTAACGCGGCCCTTCTGCAGAAACCCCGAGGAAGAGGAGGAGGAGGAGGAGGAGAGAGAGGAGGGAACGGTGACAGGAGGAGGAGGAGGAGAAGGAGAGAGAGAAGGGAACGGTGACAGGAGGAGGAGAAGAAGGAGATAGAGAAGGAGAGAAGAGGGAACATTAGCAGAAGTATGAGGAGGAGGAGGAAAGGGAAGAAGCAGGAGGAGGAAGAAGAATGGGAAGAGGAGAAGGAAAAGGAGGAGTAGAATGGACCAGGAACAGAAGGAGGAAGAAGGCAGGAAGGAGCAAGGTCAGGAGGAGGAGGGGGAGGAGGGAGTATGATGGTAGGCGTAGGAAGGGGTGGGATTTATACAAGGAAATAAATTAGATACAACGCACGTGATGAAAGAGAAGGAGGAGGAGGAGGAGGAGGAAGAGGAGGAGGAGGAAGAGGAGGAGGAGGAGAGAAGGAGGAGGTAATGTATAAAAAAATAGATTAAAGAAAAAAAAATAAAGAAATCTAGATGGAAAGGAAGAAGAAGGAGGAGGAGGAGGAAGAGGAAGAGAAGGAGGAGGAGGAGGAGGCGTCTGTAAATTCCTTTTGTAGAATTTGATAACGAAGCGGAAAATAAAGGAAGCGATGAAGGAATGTGTGTGTGTGTGTGTGTGTGTGTGTGTGTGTGTGTGTGTGTGTGTGTGTGTTCATTTCCTGGTTCGGTGAAGATCAATTGTATAAGCAGTAAAAAAAAAAAAGTACCATCAGTAGTAGTAGTAATAGTAGTAGTAGTAGTGGTAGTAGTAGTAGTAGTAGTAAGTAGTAGTGGTAGTAGTAGTAGTAGTAGTAGTAGTGGTGGTGGTGGTGGGGTTTGTGATGCTGAGGGTGGTGATGGTAGTGAGTGTGGTCGTGGCGGAAGTGGTAATGATGGTGATGGTTATGGTGGTGGTGATGGTGGTGATGGTGGTGGCTGGGTTGCGTGAGGGGGTCGATTACCTGACCGATGCGTGAGGCCAGACCACTCTACACGTCTTGTCTTGTTGTGATGGGAGAGGCAGACAGACAGGGAGGGAGTGGGAGAGACAGACAGACAGACAGGGAGGGAAGGGGAGAGACAGACAGACAGACAGACAGACAGGGAGGGAAGGGGAGAGACAGACAGACAGACAGACAGGGAGGGAAGGGGAGAGACAGAGACAGACAGACAGGGAGGGGGAATAAGGAAACAGACAGAGGGAAAGACATTTAGAAAAGCAGGGAGAGTTGGCTTGGATTGAAGGAGGCGTGTGGACAGACAGACAGAAAGACAGACAGACAGACAGATACATGGACAGAGTTAGACAAGCAAGGAGAATATAAGTAAGGAAACAAGGAGATAGACAGAGACAGCGAGGTAGTTAGACAGGGAGACAGGCAAGCAGTTGAATACACAGACAGGACTGACTAGCTGACTGGCTGACTGACTGACTGACTGACGAATCGAAAAAGGAGCCGGTTAAAAAAAAAAAAAGCAAATAAAAATGTATATCAAAGAAGATTCCAAATGTTCCGTCACTCGAGAGGCAGAAGGGAGGGAAAGGGAGGAGGGGAGAGGGGAGAAGGGGAGAAGGGAGAAGAGGGGAACGGGATATGGGAGAAATGGGGGAGGGAGAAGAGAAGGGAGTGGGGGAAGGGGGAAGGGAGGGAGAAGAGAGAAGGGTGAGGGGAGGGGTGTGCGTGAGGGAGAGGGGGGAAGGGGGAGGGAGGGGGGGGTGTTTTATAAGGAAAATATATAAGCATGAAGGAAAAAAATATTATGTTTATTTTTTTGGTTATTTTTACTTAATTTTATTGATATATTTTTGCCTTTTATTCTTTTTGGGGATGGAAATATATAAAACAATTGCTTCATTCTAAGTTCTTCCCTCCTCCTCCTCCTCCTCCTCCTCTTCCTCCTCCTCCTCTTTCTCTCTTCTTTTCCTGCAAAACAGTGGACTGAATGAACACGAAAGGAGGGAGAAGAAGGAGGAGGAGGAGGAGGAGGAGGAGGAGGAGGTTAAGACGAAAGAAGAAGAGGAGTTAAGAGGAAAGAAGAAGAAGAAGAAGGAGAAGGAGAGATGAGAAGAAATAAGGAGGAGGAAGAGGAGAGGAGGAGGAGGAGGAGGAGAGCGTCACCATGGCTACCGAAGAGGAGGAGGAGGGGGGGGGAGGGGTTGTGATTTAGTCTTCTTAGCGTATATAGGTCTCCTCCTCCTCCTCCTCCTCTCTTGTCTTCCTTTACCCTCCTCTCTGCTGGTCACTTCTCTCCCACTCTCCTCCTCTCTTCATTTCTCTCCCCTCCTTCATTTTCAACTCTCTTCACTTCCCCTCCTCCTCCTCCTCCTCCTTTCTTCATCTCCCTTCTTCCTTCATTCTCCTCTCCCCTCTCCACTTCTTTCTTTCACTTCTTCTCTTCTTTCATTCACTCCTCTCCCTCCATTTCCCTCTTCCAATCCCTTTTCCTCCATTCCTTTCGTTCCTTCTTCCTTCCTTGCTCTTTCTCTCCCTTCCCTCCCTCACTTTTCCTCTCCTCTCCCTCCACTTCTTTCTTCCTTTCCTCTCCTTCCCTAATTCCCAGTTTCTTCTCCTTTTCCTCTCATCTAACCTCCCTCCTCCTCCTCCTCCTTAGACACGCTCACCAGAGATTTTCCTTCAAGTAACCAAGGAAGTGAAATAAGTAATAAGCAGCTTCATACCTCTCCTCCTCCTCCTCCTCCTCCTCCTCCTCCATCATTATCATCATCAGCATCGTCTTCCAGGAACCTCGTGATGTCAGCTGATTAACATGTTTTCGACACGTTGTTTTTTTAGGTCGTCACGTCCTTTTAATATTCTCCTCCTCCTCCTCCTCCTCCTCCTCCTCCTCGGGTGTTATAGTAGGAGGGAAGGAAGGTGGAGGCGAAGAAGGAGGGAGTTGCGTGTGTGTTTATGTGTGTGTGTGTGTGTGTGTGTGTGTGTGTGTGTGTGTGTGTGTGTGTGTGTGTCCTCCATGCCCTTAGATGCTTGGGAACAGGGTGAGTGGTAGGTCGTGTGTGTGTGTGTGTGTGTGTGTTGACATTCTTACCGTCTGAGCCGACTTATCTATCTGTCTGTCTGTCGTGTATTTTCATCAGTCTCTCTCTCTCTCTCTCTCTCTCTCTCTCTCTCTCTCTCTCTCTCTCTCTCTCTCGGGAAGGGCAAAGGGAACGGTAAGACACACTTTAGAAGGCTTGAAGGGCAGAGTAGGGCATGACAGGGGTAGGGTAGGAACAGGGTAGGACAGGGTAAGGCATAGTAAGGGAGGGGAAGATGAGGCAAGGAAGGGCAAGAGGGGAGAGGAGGGGAGAGTTGGGTAGGGCAGGGCAGGACAGGTTAGGATAGAGCAGGGGAAGATAGAACAGGGTAGGGCAAGAAATGGCAGGGTAGGACAGGGTAGAATAGAGCAGGGTAAGGTAGGACACAACAGGGCAAGGCAGGGGAAGGCTAGGCAAGGAAGGGTTAGGCGGGGTTGGGTTAAGGTACACACAACCATTTATACTCCAAGGACATACACTCTCTGACCTCACCTTGACGGGCTGACTGACTGGCTGGCTCATTAACTGGCCGACTTACTGACTGGCTGGCTGAGTGGCTGGTTGACCTGGTAACTGGCTGACTGGCTACTCGAAACACACACACACACACACACACACACACACACACACACACTCACATTTTCTCTTTCACACTTGTCAGATACGAAATTCACCACTGAGCGTTACGGTGTTGCATCGATAACCGTCACATCTTCATACTGCGTCGTGGGGGGATATTTTTAACTTTTTTTTTTTTACCGTGTGGCGTCAGCGGGTGTGGTGGTGGTGGTGGTGAGCGAGCTATCAAGGCTTATACAACGGTGAGGTGGTGGTGTGGGGTGCAGGGGAAGAGAAGGGAGGGAGGTGGACGAAGACGAAGGGGAGAGAGAGAGAAAGGGAGGTGGAAGATGGGATAGGGGAGAGAGGGGTGAGGAAGGACAGGAAGGAAAGAGAGATAACTATGGTGTGGAAGGAGAGAAAAAAGAAAGAGAAGGGAGGAAAGGAAAGGAGAGATCAGAAATGTGGTATGGACGAAGAGAAAAGAAAGAGAAAGAGGGAAAGGAAAGAGAAGTGGAAGAATCGGGAAGAGAACGATGAAGGAAAGAGAAGAGAAGCTGAGATGAGAAAGAAAGGAGAAAAAGAGAGGAGAGGGAAGAGAAAGGCAAGGAAGAAAAGAGAGAAGAGGAAAGAAGTGGAAGAGAACGAAATGAGGGAAACCAGAGAAGAGGAAAAGGGAGAGAAGAAAAAATCGTTAGTGGTGACGGAGGAGAGAGAGTGAAAGTGGAATCCAGGGAGTGATATTAGTATAACAGTGTTGCTTATAGGCCTATATGTACACTGGTCTGACTCTGGGGCATTGCTTCAAAAAGTTATGGATTTAAAAGGTATCGGTAGTAGTAGTAGTAGTAGTAGTAGAAGAAATAGAAGCAGTAGTTAGGTAGAAAACACAGACAAAGGAAGGAACTAACAATATATAATGCGTGTCAGACTTTTCCGGGGCACAAGATCCTGAAAATATTGCAAGTTCGAGAGAAATCGGTAGTTTTTCTTCAGATTTGAGGTTCCCCGGAATCCACAAAAAACGCCATTGTACCGACAGACCAGTTTTCTTCACTAATCTTACACGATGGACGCTTTGGGCAGAGCTTCGGATGTTGCGTGTGTGTGTGTGTTTGTGTGTGTGTGAGTGTGTTTAAAAAGTAGGTATCATTAGTTTTATGGAGCCTTTAATTCCACCCATCACTCCATCCTCTTGTTAAGCTTCGCCTGTCACCCATTCCTCTCTGTCTCCTACGGTAACACAACGATCACCTGACTCCCGACCTATTTACTGGCAACACTGCAACCTACTTACTCTCATATGCCGGGTCATTCACAACGATCACCCACGCATTTATATAGACACTACCTACTTACTGAAGCGTATCATCTTAGGTTTATCATCTTAATATCATCGACATCATATAAGTCTTCTCCCCATTCCTCTCCCTCCTCCTCCTCTTCCTTCTCCTTCCATCTCTCCCTCTCCCTCTCCCTCCTTTCTTTGTCTTATTTTCTCTCCTCTTCTTCCCTTCCTTTCCTACCCACTTAAGTGTCATCCATCCCTCTACCAAGACTCATCCATTCACCCATTACTACAACCTGCTCATTACAATCCACCCATTCATCAAAACTTATCCATTCACCCATTCATCCATTTACTCACATTCATTGATTCATCCATTATTTTACTCATATCTTTACGCATTTCATTGGCATTCACGCACTCCTTCTCTTCCTCCTCCTCCTCCCTTTCCTCACCTCATTTGTCCGTGCTAGTAACCTTTTCCTATCCAATTTACACATACTCACTCATTCACGCACTCACTCACCCATACCAGCACGCATCTTCACCCAATCTGTAACCATTGGTCTGGGTCTTCAATACTCACACACTCACTCACACACACACTCACTCACACACACACTCACTCACTCACTCACTCACTCACTCACCTTAATCTACCTGTTACCTCAATCTTGCCTGACCCTCTCTCTCTCTCTCTCTCTCTCTCTCTCTCTCTCTCTCTCTCTCTCTCTCTCTCTCTCTCTCTCTCTCTCTCTCTCTCTCTCTCTCTCTCTCTCTCTCTCTCTCTCTCTCTCTCTCTCTCTCTCTCTCTATACCCACTCCCTACCCACCTACCCACCCGCCCGTCCTCCACTCAAACCCACCTGACACCCACTCTCTTTCTTACCTGCCTTCCTACCTTCTACCTTTTACCCACTGTCCCTCCCTCCACTACCCACTCCCTTCCTCCCCCACACCCACCCACTCCACCCAAACCTGTTCCCGAACCATTACTCCCCCTCCCCACCCCCACCCCCACCCTCCCACAGCGCACTGGTTCGTTTAATACAAGGCAGGTGTGTGTGTGTGTGTGTGTGTGTGTGTGTGTGTGTGTGTTGGTTTGCCGCTCTCCGTTCAACCTCTCAAGGGATCTGTGCCATAGTCCCCCACAGATGCTGCCCGTCCGCTGCGGCTGTGGTGATGGTGGTGGTGCAGGGGCGGGGCTGGGTGTTAGGGGAGGGAGGCGGGGCAGCTGTCACACACACATCACCTGCTTCGCCGACACCCCGCCGCTGTAGGCCTATGCCGCGGGTGACTGATTTGCCGGGGAGCTCTTCAATCCTTCCTGCCTGCTGGGGTTTACGAGCACCGCGCACCACAATGGGCCCGTCACTCCGCTAACGAAGACGCCGTGTTTCAGCGCGTGTAGGCCTAAGTGCCGGGAGAATGGCCGCTCTCAACAGGGTGGAGAGGGCCCCATTTTTGTTAGGGAAATTTTTTTTTTCTGTTTTGAGTGACAAGTGGAGGAGTGTTGTCACGGCGACCACACAATGGACGCGGGGAGCCGGGCGGCCGACCATGCTTTGTCCGTGACCCTCGCCGGCCGCCGCCCATTCTGTGTGCCGTGTTGCCCGGGCCGCGGTAATGGCCTCTTCTTGTACACGCCAGGTGCGCCCCGCCACACCAGTCCCCTCGTCAATATCAGAGCCGCCCAGCATCGGCCGCCGCGGCACGGCTGGCTGCACGGCTGGTTACAGGCTGCTCGACCCGCCCGCCTCCACTGCCGGCGGGAACAGCCTCCACAAAAACGTAACTACAGATACATTTTCACCGGCTTCCATCAGCACCGGGGCGTGGATAAGTCACCCGATGATTGATTATTTAGCCGCGCTGCTCCGTGTGACGGCCGCGTGGCGTGTAAACCTGTTCTATGAATATGAAATGGGCCTAGTGAGGGGCGGCGGCTCCCGCCAGCCATGAGCCCTGGGTTCATATTCTCCGACGCTTCCGCCACTCACATTAGCTTTTTCCAAACGCCAAAAAGGAGATCATTTGGGTTTTAATGAGTTTTTAGGTTCAGGATACAAAACAAGGGTCAAACTACCACCAGGGTCATAAAACTACCCCTGGAAAGCCTTGCCAAAGATGTGTGCTTGGGCGCCGAAATGTTTCAGAATATGACCCCTGGACCCGCGGTGGCCCTCATTACCGCGGCGGGTGAGAGGGACAGCTGCGGCGGGGACAGGTGAGCGTGGCAGCAGGCCGAGGACTGCCGCCTCATCAGCTGCCGGCGGGGCTCACACGGCGCCGCCAAGACACCTGCAGGTCATAGTATTACATGCTGGACCCACCGACCCAGGGACCCGCCGGCCTCTCTGCTGCCTCCTTTAATTACACGTGGAGAGCCTCATCCTCCCCGCTGTCAGGTGCCTCCTTCCTCCACCCCGCGCCCTCACCTCATCTCCCTTCCTCCGCCGCCTCCTCCTCAGCCTTCAGATCGTTTCATGTTATCGTCATCTCGGCGGCCATCCCATAATGATGTCGACCGTCTTAACTGACATCGGAATGAGGAAAATATGAGGTAAAAGTTAATATCGGGAAGGCCTGACTGAACGACCCGCCTCGAACATATCAACAGACTTAGTTATTTTCGCCTTGCTGGTCTACGCCCGGCAACGTCAAACTTATTGCAAATCCGTTTCCACCAAAAGGGTATTTCCCCCTAATACGAACGACTTACACCCAAATTAATTACGAATAAAGCACACATATATCACAACAGCGAAGGGAGCCCGTGAACCTAAAGACCACGAACCACCCAAAGCTCCTCTCCTCCTTTCCTCGGGCTGGGGAGAGTGCCGGGCGTGGACTGTGGGCTAAACCTGAGATGTGGGCTTTGGACTGTGGGTGGACGTGAACTAAGGGCTGAGGGGTTTATGAAACGTGTGTGGGGAGCTGGATGTGGGCTAAGGGCTATGGGCTGGGATGATGTGCATGGCAAGGCGTTTGGGCGTATAAAATGATTGTGTAATAATATAGTAATGTTATTTTTTTTTACAACAAAGGAGACAACTCAAGGGCACACACAAAAAAGGAAACAATAATAAAAAAAAAGCCCGCTACTTGCTGCTCCTTAAAAGAATCCAAAGAGGTGGCCGAAAGAGAGGTCAGTTTCGGAAGGAGATAAAGTAGTAATGGTAATGGGTGTGTAATGAGTGGACGTGTATTAATGTGTGTCATTGTGTCACCATCATAACACAGTGCTTTTGAATACATCTAGGAGGGGATAGTGTTCAAGGGGATCCTTCTTGTGGGGTAAATGTTCGGAGTGGAATATAACCTAACCGGAGAGGTGGTGGCGGTGGCGGTGGCGGCGACGCGTGTGGGAAGCTCCGTGAAGCATCCTGGTAGCCACGGCGCACCAACGACCACGCCCTCCCGATGCTCCCACTCCTGGAACGGCGGCGGTGAGGGCGTGATGCTACTGGGGAAAGGGAGGATGTGATGGTGGGAATGGGAGGGGCGGGGTGAAGGTCAAGTTGATGGGAACAGGAAGGGGCCGAGTTGGTGATGGTGGTGATGGGAGAGGAAGGGGCATGATGGTGGTGATGGTGATAGGAGCGAGAGAAGGGTCATGGTGATAGGTTTGATGGTCGTGATGAACGCATGAAGGGCAAGGAAGGGGCCGTGATAGTGGTGATGGGATAGGAAAGGCAAGTGATGGGTGATGGGGTATGGGAGAGGTATGGTGGTGAAGGGAGTTGGGGTGAGATGGTGGTGGGTGATGGGTGTTCGAGAGGTATGGTAGTGGTGATGAGAGGAGAAGGGAAGGTGGAGATAGGTCAGTGGTGTTCTGGTAATGGAGTGGCTGACTGGCTGACTGCGTGACCGATGTTCGAGTCCCCCATTTGATAAGATAGCCTTAAGCAGAGGGAAGCAGGACAGGGCAAGGCAGGTATTTGTGTGTGTGTGTGTGTGTGTGTGTGTGTGTGTGTGTGTGTGTGTGTGTGTGTGTGTGTGTGTGTGTGTGTTCCCCATTACAGACGCCATAACACACACACACACACACACACACACACACACACACACACACACACATCCCTCTCACTGCCCTCTCACGCCCACTCACTCAGCTTCTCATGTCTGCTCACAATCTTGCTCCTCTCTCAAACACGCCCACTCAACCTCCCACTAACGCCTGAAAACACTCCCACTCCCACATACTCAGCCTCCCACTCCAGCCCTCTCTCCGCCTGCATCTATATACAAGCCTTAACTCACCTTACTCACCCATTCCCTCTCACCTGCCCACAATCATACCCACTCGTTGACTCTTACCCATTCATTCACTCCTGCCCCTGTCCACCCGTACCCACCCACCCTTTCATTCTCCTATTTCCCTCCCACATCACCTATCCACATACACACACACTCACTCCACTCTTCAACTCCTGCCCGCTCCACCTACTCCTCAACCACACGCGTTCTCACTCCACCACGCCCGTTCACAACCACACGCCTGCTTCTCTATCCTTACACCCACCCACATCCTCACTCTCACGCCAATGCTCCCTGAAATATGCCTCTCTCACCCCCCCCCCCCCACTCACACGTACTATTTCTCGAACGAACAATAAACAAAGCAAATGAATAAAAAAAAAAATCAGACTTATTTTAGGAGAGACCTAGAACGGAGAATGTGGGGAGAGAGAAGAGGCAGAGGAGGAGGAAGAGGAGGAGGAGGAGGAGGGGGGGTTGGGGGGCGAAGAAGCTGCTAAGAAAATCTCAGCTCGACGATTCTCTCTCTCTCTCTCTCTCTCTCTCTCTCTCTCTCTCTCTCTCTCTCTCTCTCTCTCTCTCTCTCTCTCTCTCTCTCAAGGGATGTTTGTTTGTTGAGGCTCGTTTACCCTTAGGCCTTGATGGTGTGTGTGTGTTTGTGTGTGTGTGTGTGTGTGTGTGTGTGTCCTTTACCAGCTCAATGTCTCAGAGTATCTTTTTTTTTTCCTCAATCACTTCATTGCTATATATCTAAATGTGTGTGTGTGTGTGTGTGTGTGTGTGTGCCCTTTATCACCAGTCGTGTGTACTTTCGGAACTACACACACACACACACACACACACACACACACACACACACACACACGGGGCAAGGTGTCAGGCTGAATTAGGGAATGTTAATTACACCTTACAAAGTTTGCTTCAGATATAATTACACGCAATTTATGAGACTTGCTTTGAGAGAGAGAGAGAGAGAGAGAGAGAGAGAGAGAGAGAGAGAGAGAAGGCTTGATGGGAAAAGTTAGGGTGTTTATAGTAGTAATAGTAGTAGTAGTAGTAGTAGTAGCAGTAGTAGTAATAGTAGTAGTAGTAGTAGTAGTAGTAGTAGTAGTAGTAGTGATAAAAGCTATAACCAAGATAAGTATATCTGTGGTAGTGATAATGGAAGGGACAATGAAAGGGGGGGGGGGCGGGGGGGGATACTCATTATACTTGTGATAGTGGAACGAAGCTCATCAATCATGGTAGTGGTGACCTGGCGCGGGGGGGGGAGGGGGGGAAGGGGGGCAGTTAACGTTGGTAGTGAGGTCAGTGGGCCCTGTTAGTGGGGTTAGTTGCAGGGGTGGTAATGATGTTAGTAGTCGTGGTGGTGGTGGTGGTGGTGTCATGTACGGGGTGTGTCTGTGGTAGTGGAGATGGTGGCGATAGCAGTGGCGAGTTTTCTCTTTATCTCCATCTATCTATCCATATATATCGATCATTTTAATATAATACAAAACAGACTTATCCAACCACCGGCTCAAGGGTCAATGCAAAGGAGATGAGCACTGAGGCCACGCGCAGTTATAGCATATGACCCTCACTTTACACATACTTAGCTCCTCCGGTTGCTTTTTTCCGGGGAAGTGACATGTCGAGGCGTGTGTGTCTAATCTAAGGTCACGGAGAAGACATGCGGCTCCTCATAAGTGCATATGGGCGTGGAAATCCCTTTGGTCCCGCTCTCTAAGGTCGAGACGTTGGGAGTGGCGTGGCTGGGGCTGGATGGGAGGGTAGGTAGGTAGGGAGGTGTGTCTCTGCATGACAGGCTGGCTGGCTGGCTGACTCATATGTTTAACTTGATTTTCTGGTACTTAAGGACGGTTGACGACGAGAGGGGAGGTGTCTGCTTGCGGATGTGACTGTGCTGTTGATGGGAGATGTGGTGTAGATGGGAGGGGTGAGGGAGAATACGGTTGTGTCAGGGGGATGTAGATGGGAGGTTCGTGAACGGGAAAATGTCAGGGAATGTGGTTTTCTTTCGGTATGGCCTGACTGGGATATTGTGGTGGTGAGGAAGAGGAAGGAAGACGTGTGGGTGATGTCTGGGTATGCAAATCTCTCGATATGAATGTGTAAGGGTGTTGGAATGGATATAAAGGAGTGGAAGGGGTGGCTGTTGTGGGCGGGGATGGGGTGGGGTAGAGCAGGCAATAATCATCAGGGTAAGTTTTTCATGGTGTGGTTATGGTGTAAGGGAGTGGAAGAGGTGGCTGGTGTAGATAGAGGGGGTGGGATAGAACGGGTAACGTCTGGATATGTGTCTTCCATAGCGTGGGTGGGATGTGGGTGTATGGTGTAGGTGGAGACGAGGAACCGTGTGTCTGGTCCGGTGGGTGTGGGCATCGTGACGAGCCTTTGAATATTGCATCATATTGCCTGGGGGTGTTGCGTCAGATACCGACCGGTTGGCTGATCCCTTCCCTCTCTACCGCGCCCGCCAGCCCCCCTACTTCCCTGCATGCACAGGCCGCTCGCTCTCAGACATGCACAGACGCACGCACGCTCACTCTTTCCCTCGTGCGCTCTCTCCCTCTCCTTCCCTTGCCGGTTGCCATGTGCTCCCTCCCTCCCTTTCTCCTTCCCGTGTCCCTTCCTCCCTTCCTCCCCTTTAAGCCCATATTGATTGATCTATGTTTGTGTGACTTTGGGTAATGGTTTTCCCGCCTTTCCTCACTCCTATATAGTATACCACTCACGTCTATCCGCGTAATTTCCTCCTTACCCTTGTTTTCTATTTCCTCCTCCGCCTCCTCCTCCGCCTCCTCCATAGTCAGTTTCTACACTTCCTTCCCATGAAAAGCACACATAATCTTGCATATACGTTGCATTAAAAATCTTTCAAACATATTTTTACTTATACTATCAGTCACCCTTCACCTGCACCCCCACCACCCACATCCTCTGCAACAGAAAGAAGCATCGTTTAGTAAAAGGGCAATGCCGATCCCCCTCCTCCTCTTCTCCCTCCTCCTTTTCCTCTTCACGGTGACGTCACAGGTTTTCCGTGGGTGACGAAACCTTCCCACTACAATATTTCCGACCCCGATAAAACCACCACCACCCCAAGAATAGGAAGCAACCCCGACTTCACCAACTTATTTTAACACTATTGAACCACATAACACAACGGTATCCGCCAGTGTCCTCTTATGGGGCTGAATGTATTAAGCTTTAGTAACACCGCCCCGCCCCGCCTCACCCGCCAGCCAGCCAGTAGCGTCTTCCACGAATATGATGTAATGTTGCTCTGAGGGTGTCCCGTCGCCCGCCCGCCAGTATGCAGTCAGTCAACAGTTACTCCGGGACGGGTACGGGGTGAGCGTGATTCAGAGCCGTCTACGTAAGTGGGTGCTATATAGTGTGTGTGTGTGTGTGTGTGTCCCTCAGTGTTACTTAATGTCTCGTGTTTCATCGTACTCATCAGGTCACAAAATCGAAAAGGACTTAAGAACATCAAAAAGCGTGAGATCAACTAAAAAACGAGACTGGGCAATGGCAGATATTAATTGTTAGCTCTAAAAGATTTAAATATCAATGTCACGCCAAGCATTATAATAACTATCCGTCACATTATCTGTAACTTTTTTCCCCGTTACGTTTCCCTTCTCGAAGCCTCCGCTGCCACCCTTGTGTCCGTCTGCCTGTGCTCACGTTCGCCTCCTTGCCACGCCACCCTCCACCCATAGCCCACTGAGGTTGCTCCTCGTGTCCCGTGCCCCTCCCTCCCAGCTAGTATCATAACCCTCCCTTACTTCCCTACCCTCCTCCCACCCGGCCAGCAATGACCATTAGGTACCTCTCCTAACCCCTCCTTCCCCACCTTTCCTTCCTCCCCTATAACCCCACCTACCGCTACTCTCCCACGTCCTTCATCTCCATCCTCCCCCCTCCTTCCTCCCTCGTCTTCATCCCTCCCTACCTTTCACCCCTCCCGCTTATTACTCACCACTACCCACCCCCTATGCATACACACGCGCTTGCCTCCCTCTTTTGACACTTGCCTCCGCTCCCTAATCCGTGTTCTCATTGGGCGATAATCCTCACTCTTTGTCCCGTCGTGTCCCCGGGGAAGGCTAATGTCTCAGGCTCCGAATGAGGTAGAAGCCTGTAGCCCAGCGCCTCGACCCTGACTATTATTAGCTCCAGATTAGCCCCGACGTGCCCGGCCCAGCGTCCCGTCCGACACCTCCGCCGTGAACGAGCTGTTGTTTCCACCTGCTCGGCCGTGTAGCGGGATTTACTGGCTCGTCAGGTGGATGTTGACTCGTGTTGTTTTTCCGTTTTCATCGCAGTTAGTGGAGGGATCAGGTGACAGGTACTGGGTCCTTGTGTGTGTGTGTGTGTGTGTGTGTGTGTGTGTGTGTGTGTGTGTGTGTGTGTGTGTGTGTTTTATCATAGGATTCTTTTAAGTGCATGTAAATAATAATAACAAATCACAAGGTAATAAAAAACAACAAACAGCTATCCTGGGCTATAGGAAAGCGAGCGGCAACATGAAATATCAGGTGCAAACCAGCAGTGTGTGTGTGTGTGTGTGTGTGTGTGTGTGTGTGTACTCCAGAACAGTAGTATTCGTGACGGAAGTACCATATATTTTTTTTTATATATGTCATAGCGGGGAAGAAGATAACTCAATACCGTACATTGTAAACGAAATTTGAAGAGAAAAGGAATAACATGCAGAAAATAGCTCCAACAGGCCAGCAGAATGCACTAGCTTAGAGGAACGGCGGAGGCACACTTCAGAGGGTCACTAATGGTCGTTACGAGGGCGTGGGGAGATGGAGGCTCCCAATTGGTGGAGGCTGCTCTGAAACAAAGAATAGTGGTTGCAAGTCCGCGGCGCCAGGCAGTCTGATCTGTGTTACCCCCATGAGTGGAGTCGCCATCTCCCTTCAGAGCGTCATCCTATACTGCTATACACACTCCTCCACGCTCAGTGCATAGCGATGACACAGTATGCAAGTGTGTTAAGTGTCCACGTTCTTTATCGCGGCCGTTGCTGTGTGTGAGTAACGAGGGAAAGGTTTGTGTTCCTGTACAAGTCGTGGGAGGAACCAAGCGTTGCTCCCCATGCCAAGTGACTGCAAAGTACGTAAGCTTGGTTGGGTGTGCTGCTTCATGACTGAGGTAGCCGTCTCTCTCTCTCTCTCTCTCTCTCTCTCTCTCTCTCTCTCTCTCTCTCTCTCTCTCTCGAACAGCCGGCTCCCTTCATGATGTAGGTGCTGAAGTCTGTCCGTCCGTCTCTCTCTCTCTCTCTCTCTCTCTCTCTCTCTCTCTCTCTCTCGAACAGCTGGCTTCCTTGCCGGCATGGAGGTGTGTGAGACCCTCATCTTTAAGCTCGAGTCGTCGTGTACGGAAGGAAGCCAGCTGCCGGTGTAACTAAGGCCCATGCAACCCTTTAAAAAGTAACGATTTGTCACTTGATATCCAGTTTTGTGGTCACGATAACTCGTCGATAAGATGTGGACAAGTACAGATTAGACTGGCACGTCAAGGACCCCATAGTGCCCAAGTTTTTTTAATTTTTTATATATTTTTTTAACGATATTGACTGCATGTAAGTACACGTATTAGTTCTACGTATGATTTAGCATGCTATCGCTACACAGAAAGTGAAATTGTTGAGAGCCGCGGCAGTTTAGTTTTAGACCAAGCTCCTAGCGACTAGCAGGACTGTCATTCAGCCAGGCAAGATAAGGTTGCCAAATGTTCCGCCCATGGTGCCAGAGAAAGAGGCTCTGGGAACAAATTTTACATTCTTATCGCATCCCTTTTAACTTGCGTCTTCAGAGAAATGATCGTTCATGGATTTTCCTCGGATGAAACACGAAAGATGTTAGCAGAATGCGCATGTTAGGCGAGCTTTGCTTGTGGCAATAGTTTCGAGGCCTGGCAACAGGCCACGCTCCCAGGGCCGCTGAGACGCTCTCCGTGCTGTGTTCCTCGGCGGCCAGTCTGCTCGCAGCCACGCCAGCGCGGGGATGACAGGACTTGGCTGCTGGCGTCTTCGACATGACAGACGCCAGCCAACTCTAGACTGTACACGGCGTTACTTCAAAGTACTTTGAAGATTTTTTGTGATACTTCAACTGGAAATTGTTTTTCTAATATTCGGCATTGATAATCGACCAGCTTAAAGCTGCATTGGTTATTGTGAAATGAAATTCAGATAATGAACATGAGTCCGTCTAGCATTGTGATTTGGCAGTATTGGTAAAAAATAAGTGTATCGTGTGAGTATGCCAAGTGTTCGTGGATAAATATGTCTAGTGGAGGCAACGGCAAGATGCTCGACACTGGCTTTTTGTACGAGGTGATGAAGGCTGCCCGGCCCATAGCCTGCCCCGTGGCCCACGCCCACACGGGGGCCGTCTCCCCTGGGGGCTCGCCCACGGCCACAGGCTCGGCCTCGCCCACCACCACCACCACGACCACCACAACCTCCGCCATGGGTCTCTACGACACCGAAAACAACCTGAACAAAGGAAGCAACGGGGACAAGTGCTATGTGGATAAACATGTGCTAAATATTGACAAAGAGAATTACATGATGAAATACGGTCCGACGCCAACGCCTATGTGTCTCCGGACTTCCTCCGGACCGTCGTCAGAACAAGTTCGTTTTAACGTGACCACGTCGTCCGAGTGCCGCAGCAACGTGTTGACTTGTCTGTGTCGAGCACAGTCGTGTGGAGGACCAGTGAGTGGGGGAAGTGGACCTCTCCTGGCGTACAGCACTGCTGGAGGCTCCCACAGCCACAGTAACTGCACTAGTCCAAACCAGCATAATGTCTGTCACACCGTGTCCTCCTTCTTACCTCTTGTAGAGTGCCGGGCGTGCTTCCACAACGTGTGTACCTCCTTCACGGGCAACCATCCCTGCTCTCGTCCACAGCACACGCTGCCGCCGCCAACCAACACCAATGATGTCGTAAGTACTACATTCTTGTTTTCCCTTGTAGTTGGTGTTACTGATGACTGTAGGCTGGCATTAGCTAAGTACTTTTGTGTGTTCATTCGGGGCTTGCAGGTAAAACAGTGCCGCTACAGATGTCTGTAATTTCAAGAAAAATTGGTGTACCATCAGTCGCTGAAGGAAAACAGCAGAAAATTTGAGCTACTGTGAACCCTGGAAACGGGAGGCAAAAGTTTAGTAAATAATCTTAGAGCTGAGTCATAACGTTTTGACATGTCAGCGGCCGGTGTTCCCTCATTGCCGGGAGAGTTTGGGAGTGTGCTGCTGATGGTAGGAATCCCGGGAGTTTTCTTGTCGGCATAGGCAGCCTAAGCTAAGCTTTTCAGCAATAGGCTTGAAAGTTATGTTTATAAACCGGGAAAGTTTCACTGTTTAACAGTGACCTCGCTGAAGTCATACCGGCAAAGTCATGTCAGATCCCCTGTCAAGAGATGTACGTATGTCTGTGTGTAGTGCATGCTGCAACCGTGCGTTGAAAGATTTGTCAGCTGAGGCCTAAGTTCCGGGCGCCAGATGTCTGCTGCGTGCAAAACCGCACTTGGAGACAACCTTCACTGTGGACTACAATCAATCAGCCGCGAATATGCGCGTTTGTTCACAGCTTTGGGGATACACGACTTGCATCACCATTCTGTACCATCATACCCTCTCTAAAGTTACTTTCATGACCGATTTGTTTGTTATTAAACGAAAATATCTTGAACTCAGCCTGTCGAGGTACCGGTGGGTGTGCGGGAGGGAGGCTCATATGACATTTTAACTCTGAGCTTGATGTGTGTGCCAGGGGCGGCTTGCCAGTTGTGCGATAACTCTTCCTGGTGGAGGAACAAAGTATAGAAGGAGCAGTGAAATAAAGTTTTGTGTAGCCATGCGATAGGTTGGTGGGTTGTGACAGTGTCCATGATGTGAAGTTAGTGAAAGGCTCCAAGAAGTGACGGAAATGACCAGGTTGTGTGTAGAATCCACTCTTTATTAACTAGCCGGCTATTCCGCCAGCGGGTCTCCAATGTAGGTTAGGACTGTACTGTTACCAGCTCGTATAATTCAACTTAATCACGTAATAGAGGCGTTTACCATACACACCTAAGTTTAGCATCAATAGAGAGAGTTGCTTGAGGGCATTTTCGAGCGGTGGTGACGGCTGCTTACTGGGATGGCTTCACCGTTCAGCCCGGAACAAAGAGCGCTCGGAATAGCCGTTGTTGCTACGCGGGCCCAACCCAGCCCACGCTCTGCGGCTGCTGCTGCTGCTGCCGCTGTTGTACCGGGTTGCTGGTGCCACCACACCACTTCATGATAGCTACGTGCTATGCTCGGAAACACGCGAGTTTTTTTTTTCCTAACTTACGCGATGGAGTGAGATGACTGAGGTGCATACATTTTAGTGACTGACTACGGTTCGTTTTTCGTAATCTTGACAGTCTCCACTCAACTCTTGCATCATCTGCTGGAGATTTTTTTTTATTGCAGTCATTCAGCGACAATAAAACTCAATACATGTCACGTATTACTTACTTCGTACTTGACTTTCAAGTGCATGTGGTTTATTAGCAAGACCCAGTGATTAGCGTGGCGGAGTTGCCATCTCGTCCCCGGAGCCACTCACTCACTCGCCGTTGCTGGGGTGCGGTGATGGGGAGTGTTACCTGCTCTTAGGGAAATCTCAATTAATTATTAACATGGCTAAAGCAGCTTCCCATATTTACCCTACTTTAGGTTACTCGATCCACACACGTTCAGGAACACTACTAAAACATACTACTACAACTTAGAAAGTCATTCCCACACACTCAGCAAATCACTTTTTTGTGTGTGTGAAGTCATTTTACATTATTTTCTGTACTTGGTAACACGCATGGATGGAGACTTCCCCATCAGATATTAAAGTCAGCAACAGCCTGATATGGGGGCAGTGTGGTGTGCCTGGAGGAAGCATCAAAAAAGGTCATAGGGGCAGTAGGGGAGGTTAGGGCCGGCCATCTGCGCCCGCTGCCTAATGCACGCCGGGAGCCAGGTTTCTCACCGGCGTGTGAAGCCCCGTAACAACGCCTGAAGAAGGAACAAAAGTAATCGCGGTTAGATTGAAGGATTTACTTAACTGTTAAGCCGTCAAGGTTGGAGTTTCGCTTATCAATCTTTAAAACGAATTTACGCGACAGACCTCTGGAGTGTTTGGAGAACTGTGGAGTGGCGTGATATTCCTTACTTCTTTTAGTGTTATGTTACTAAGGATATATACAATGCTCGAGAGAGAGAGAGAGAGAGAGAGAGAGAGAGAGAGAGAGAGAGAGAGAGAGAGAGAGATGGGTCCGTGGGCAATCCCTCCCTTGCACAGCTCTCTGTGGCCCTGACCAGGTACACTTTCCTCCTGGTGATAAACCTTCAGGGTACACGGGCGACAGGCAGGTGTGCAGCAGCCATGTCGATAATACCGTCTCTGTTCTCGTGGTACTACCTGGTTACGAGATATTAATGGCGCTGTGGCACGACTTGGGGTTAGATTGAATATTAAAAGGCTTCCCATAAACCTTTATATAGCCACACTTTGATGCAACTTAAGCCTGGATGAATGGAGTGATATGGGAAGGTTACGTCGTGCAGTTCTGGTTCACTTGGCGACAACAATGCCATTCATTTAGTCTTCGTGGGCAGCGTCGCACTAGCAGTCATGCATATAATCTAACATGACTCGAAGGAAAGTTTTCTCTTAGTATTATCCAAAGGATTCTTGGTCTCATTTTTTAAATTTAGATTTGCTAAAATAATTTAATGACAGTTCTTGAGGCATCATCAAGCATATTTATTATCACTTTCAATTTTCGATGCAGTTCAAACTATAAAACCTAATATAAATGGTGTTGACAAAGGAAACTAAATTCTCAGTCACAACTAGAGCCAGCCGGGGAGAAGGTTGACCCTATACTACTTTCGTCATGACATCACCGGCTGTTCCTCCCTTCCTCGTCGGTGCAGCTTAAATGCAACTCCCATAACTTAGCCGTCTGGTGGCAGGACTGGTGGTGGTGGTGGAAAGGGGGAACCCGACCGATCAGTATTCCCTGTGCCATCCCTGTATCCTTCCATCTCGAGGCAGAACGGAATTTCAATAGTGTGGGGCGCGTCGGATGTGAATAGCCTGCCGGTGGTATGTACTCATGGCATCGTTCGCCTCGGAAGGGGATCAGGTAGCCATGGCAACGGTGTGGCGGGTCACGTCTTCCCCCACACGTGAAATTCTTGTATAACTGAAGCCTGACCGGAGGGTGGCGGCGGTAGAGCCTGTCTGTGCCGCCTCTCCTCACCACATAAGAGCTCCTTGATAGGGACGGGGAGGCACTGGAAGATGTCACATACTAATTTATTATTTATCGGCCTGATGTGACGAAGGATAAATATAGAGATGAGTGTGAACGATAGTTAGGTTTATACCACGCTTTTAATTACCGACTTGAGTGACTAAAGATAGCTGTATAAATTGATTGTGGACGATAATTATTCCTACACCACGATATGACACTGGTAACATGAGAAAAGGGTGAAAACGTTTGTGAAGGCCTTTGTCTTGCTGCGGACTACTAATGGCTGATGATGATGAGGAGGAGGAAGAGAAACACGAGGAGGAAACTAATGCATCTCATACATACGTCATAAAACAGTACGAGGAAGACATAACAAGTGGGATCTTAATGTATGATGTAACGAGCATAAAGTTAAAGGAAACATGTTTAGTAGGTAATAGGAAAGTACGCGAAAACATATCAATAACAGTATAATAAGACTAACCGGTGTAAAAAAAAGAGTAGAACAGTCAAGGAGGGGGGAGGGGGCTTTGCATTGCTACTTCCCCTTACATAGCTGCTACAGAAATCGGATTCTATTCTTTTGGCCTCGTTACCGAACAGTATTAAACTTCTTTATTGCAAGCATGCATGGAGGGAAACCGTTTCACCTCAGCACTCTTTTCTGGGTATTGTGATGGTTATAGCAACGCCACGATATTGCACTCAAATACTACCCCTGAAAACTCCTTGTATACCTACTTTGTTGCACGCGTGTGAAGAACTTTTATTTTCATCAGCACCCCACATCGATATTAACGAGTATGTGGGTTATACTTACATAACTATGATTCTTATTACCCTTGGAGATTTGCTACCTAATATTAAAACTCCCCTTTGTTGCAGTCATACTTATACAACGAATATTTGCCTCAACACTCCCTATAGTCATACCGGAATGCTTAGCTGAAATTCCTGATAACTTTTAACTTAACAATATGGAAAACTCCACCTCTGATTCTCATTACCCTTGGGGATTTGCTACCTAATATTAAAACTCCCCTTTGTTGCAGTCATATTTATACAACGAATATTTGCCTCAGCACTCCTCATAGTCATACCGGAATGCTTAGCTGAAATTCCTGATAACTTTTAACTTAACAATATGGAAAACTCCACCTCTGTTCAACGCATGTCACAAAGATGAAAGTTATGCCTCAGCACCCCGTAGCTATAGTAATTTCCGAGTGCCTGCCTGAACCCCTGGCCTTTCATTTCCAACACCGGGCCACCAGTAGGGTATATCGCCTTCCCCTCTCGCCTTTACTGCCAGGTCACGCGGTTCGCTGCCACTCGAGCTACAGTTGCACGTTCCCACGGTGCTGGTGTCTTTAATTAAGGAACAGGTGTCGCTCGTGAGGAGACAGATCAAGCTCCACCACCTATCTTGTGTCGCGGGATTAAAAGCTTTGTCTCTCCTTGCATCGCACGAGTTGGCGGTGGTAGGTAGTTGCAGGAAGAGTAATAGTGGTAGTAGTAGTAGTAGTAGCAGTAGTAGTGTTTCAAGGTATAGTGAGGAATACAAGGACAGATATGATTATTCTGAGATGGTTATGCTAATAGTGATATTGGTAGTGATGGTAGGTTGTCATATCGATTAGTAGGAGTCGTTTATCTTCGAAAACTTTGGCTGAAAGAGGTGTGTATGTGTGTGTGTGTGTGTGTGTGTGTGTGTATATATATATATATATATATATATATATATATATATATATATATATATATATATATATATATATATATACACACTAATCTGAAAGGCTGTGGTGCTGATTTATGAGAGTAGGAATTTTTATTGAGTTGTGGTGTATCGTCAGTCAAGATGGAGAGTACCGTACTGGACTATGTAGAAGCACAGACGAGCACACAAAGGGAGAAAGGTAGGATTGTGAGTGCTGTATCGTTTAGCAGCACCTCAGCAGCACCACACACCCTGAGGAGCTTGGCCTATTCCTCTGACAGTAATTTGCAGCGCTGACGAACAGACAAAGGGAGGCAGAGGTGGGCGAAAGGAAAGGTAGGACTTATAAGTTATTCCGGTCAGGCGAGGCAAGGCGGACATGCTCATTGGCACCTGGCGTGGGGCTGCGAGGTAGTGAGGCTCGCTGGTGCCCCTGCCAACAACGCCCAGCACGACTATGGTGCTGCGAGTGTGGAGGAAAGGACGTGGTGGTGGTGATGAAGGGAGAGGTTAGTTTTATGATCTTATTGTGGTGTTAGCTTTACTTGTGGTGGTGGTGAGTGTTGATTAAAGGACGTGTATTGGTGGTGGTGAAGGACGGGAAAGAATTTAGTGGTTGTAGAGGAGAGGGTGCACCACCATTCTTTCACCATCCACCACCATCCCCACTACAGTATTAGCCATTCCCTACCACACCAGCGTCCAATTAACCACAACAACAAAATTCTTAGCCATCCACCCACCCAATCACCACCACCCACGTCACACAACCTCCTGTCACCACTACACAACACTGCCACCACTAATAATAATTCAAACACCAACATCACCATAACACAACACCAACAGCCAGCACCCACCGCTATATAACCGGCACACCACCACCACCGCCACAACCCCCATGTACTTTTGCGCCAACAAAAACGCTGTCGAGGCGAGGCCCTAACATGGAGCCGTGAAGTTAACTGCGCACCATAATTTCGCACTAATTGTCCATACTTAATATGAGAAGCGATCGTCTGTACATGGTGGAGGAGTCTGTCAGGGATGTGGATGGAGTAGTGGAGTAGCTAGGTAATGAGACAGTGAGATGAGATTGACCTGCCAGTCTCTCCTTATTCTCTTCTCTTTCTCAGTCCTCCTTCCTCCTTCCTCCTCGCAATGTTAGTTTTCAGAGAATGGGTATGGCAGCTTTATTTTATCTCCTTTTCCCCATTGGTATCTATTTCCTATTCTTATCAATGGCCTTTGTGTGAAATTTTCCATCTATATGTATCCCAATCTTTAATATTTCATGCCTGTGTACTCTGCGCCCCTTGCGTGTTTATCCCTCTGTATTTTTAAAACTTCAGAGCAAAGTAAAACTATCATTATTATAACTTTTGTCGCTTTCCCTCTGTCTCATTTCCATATATCCATTCTCCTGTACTTTATATACTTATCCTCCACCCCCATATCTATTTTGAACCCATCGTTATCCTAATTTAGTAAGCTTTCTGAAGTTACTGCAACTCTCCCTCCATTTATCTCCACCTCTCATCTATTCTCTCCTTGCTAGATCCTACGCCCCACATCTTGCCATCACAGCCAGCCTTCTGAGACCACGAGTCCGGCACGCCATCACACTTCCTTGATATTTGATTCTTCTCACCAACTCCTCCCACCATGCACACAACCTCTCAGCTCTTGCGCCCCTCACTCCGCCACCCTCGCCCTGTCCTTCCCCTCCCTTGCGTGCTGGCCTTAATACTCTCGTGCCAGGGTGAGTTGCCTTCATAAACAACTTGTTAAGACCCAAGGAGGCATCTTTTTAAATCCTTTGTTTAAAAAGCGGGTCACCCTAAACGTAAATCCTCCAACAGTGTAATTGAATTGAGCGTGTTATCAACGCCTTAAGGATGATACTCCCTCCTAAACATGCTAGGCTTGTGTTATATCTCAAGGGTAGGATTAAGGTGATCGTAAAGGAGGAAGTGTTGGCAAACCAGCTGACATGATTCTGTCTCAACTGTAGAACGCTGTAGACTCCATTCATCCCGGACATCTCACATTCCTTGACTTTATAATTGATGATGATTTTGGCATTACCTTGATTACGACTCCCAAATTTTGAGGTTAGTTTTGTAATGTTCTTGAAGCTCTCTTTTTCCAATAGGGCAGATGTTCTCTTTAGATCCTGTATTATCCATGTTTAGGAACGAAAGTTTTGGTTATTTTTTTGTTTTTTTCCACTCCACCCCTTGTACTTCTTAACTAGCTACCGTGTTCCTGCCTCACAGGGCCGAGGATTGTGTGGGCCGGGGCTGATGAATTAGTCATCTCGTGTAGTGAACCCATCGTGGCCTTGACACCAGAGGACTCATTAAGGTTTCAGGAGAAGAAACTTTGGGATTTATTCTGTCCTGAATGAAGAAGATAGGGTCGGTTTGGAACGAGCCAGAAAAGCCCAACTCACACCTACTCAAACGTGTGTACACAGGTGTTGCGTGCACGAGGGCAGGAAGATGAACCGTTGTCATTGGTGTTAAAATATCTCCAAACTTTGTATAGGGGGCGTGAGGGGTGATAGAGGAAGGGCAGCGAAGGAGGGATCATTGGGAACACAGGGCGAGCCGCGATGCGCCAAACTATTGATCACGGCCTCCGCATCCCTGCCCTCCCTGCCGCCGCCGTGCCCACCGCTCCCTTGTTAGCAGACTCACCGCCTCGCCCATGCCATTGTGCCCGTGCCCTGTAGTCCTGACCCTGCCTCACCCTGCACACTCTTAAACCAGTAGATTTGAGGAGCCACGTGCAATTTGAAGTGTTCCTGGTACCACTCATGGCCATGCGAGCTTATATACTTACAGTGCTGAGCCTTCTGCTAATGTTCATCTTACCGTAATGGGTCCACTACCATGCTAAGTACTGCTAATGACACTTAGGCTGCTCAAAATAATAGTAATGCTCATGCGGTGGTGGTGCTAGGGTAATATTAATAATAATAATATCACAACCATACCTACAAGAACACGTAATTTCACCATCATGTACCAGGAAGAGGTTCGAGCCTGTTCGTATTACATTGCACTTGCTTCTAAGTTTGCATAAATGAAAATGTTTTACCAGGTGTATAAAAATATGTTTAAAGGATTAAGAATGATGTACCACCACCATCTCCACCGCTACTACTACTACTACCGCTACTTTGAGTACTACCACCACCACCACCGCCGCCGCCCCCCGCCCCCCACCAGCGCGTTGTTGCAGTACGTCCATGGGGTGCTCGTGCTTTAAGGTCTTGTTGCTGGGTGGCCGCCCTGCCTGCCGGCCATGGACGGTGCCGAGCCTTGCCTCTGCTGCGCCTGGCTCTCCCTCACCTAAGACAAACGGCCCCCGAAATGCTGGTTGGACTGTTGGAGGGCCACGAGGCTTACAGGGGAGGCTTGTGCATGTATCTCCTGGCGTTAACTGTTTGTGTGTGGGGGGCGGTATTTAAGATGGGTCGGGCTTCCATTAATAGGTAACCGCGGCACTGTGGAGCTTGCTAACACACACACACACACACACACACACACACCCGTGGAAGATTTGCCCCTTATAATTCACTTTGCGACTTATTTCGCCTTACCTTCAGGCTGAGACCGTTTTTCTCCTCCCGGTCGATTATGTGATGTTTACCTAGCGCCAAATTGATGTGTATTTCTATATGACCGAATCTTGGGGTGTAAGTTAACAATATCTCTTGAAATAGTAAACACTGTAGTGAACCTCGGTACGGCTGCTCAGTTACGTTCATTAACAGGTCAGTAATGGTGTGGTTGGCACTGATTGCCCCTTATATCACGTAAGGTGGTGACTGGCAACTGTTCAGCACACTGGTGGAGGCTGGTTCTGGGCGGCCCGACGCGCCCCCAGCGATGGCAGCCTCGGCCCCAAAGCGTGACAGAGTGAACCAAGGAAAGTTTGAGAATCTTACCCTGAAGAGTGGTATTTAGGGCACAGGTCCATAATTCAGGGATGGTGATGCTAAGCCCTGATTGCCCCGCCACATAGGCCAGCGTATATTTGGTGTGCCGGCTCCTTGCTAGTGTATGTATGTAGCCCATAAAGTTGCCGGCCGGTGATGTAGTTGTGTTGCCTGCTAGTTTATACAGAGAAGAGGTGATGTGCCCCGATCGGTGATAAGCGAGCCTCAATACACGTGATAACAGAGAAGGACGGGATGATTTTTGAGGAACTGATTGAGTATATGTCCTAGAGCATTTTCCTTGTTCAGTGGGTGACCTTCCATGACTCACTTGTCCCCGTCCTGCCTAACACAAGGGTGTATTATTCGCCCCTTAGAAGTATGTCATCTGTGATAAAATCAACTAATCTTCATATCTATGCAGCGGCGATGCAGCCTCACTTTGTTAGGAAGGTGTTGCATTTATGTATATCAAAGAAGCCAGCCACGCGATTGACTAATATGTGACTGGCGAGGTTTTTATTTTGTATAGTGTATATGTATATTTATATGAGCAATAAAATAGTGAGCTGTTTGGGCATGACAAGGCGGGGTAGGCTAGGCAGAGGCTTGCCGTTTCAGGCCTTGCAGCTCTGCCCTTTGCGGTAAGAGCGTCGGCCCTGGGGTGTATTTTTAGCATTCAAGAAGGTTAATAGGGCTGCTTCAGGAAAGAAAAGACCCTGTTCTTGTTGTCAGTAGGCTGGGACGGATATATTTGCCGTGATAACCGACGAATCAGCCCACTGCGTGACCCCTCGCTTTGTGGCCCTCCCTCCCCCCCATCCCTTTCTCCTAACTTCCGCCCCCCTCCTACCACCGCCTATAGGTTGGGCCAGTCCTAACGCGCCTTGTTTACGAACCCTCTCATTTTTGAAAGAGAGTCGGGAAAAGTAATAGGATAACGATTACATCACAGCCTCGCCTAGAAGATAGTATTCCTTTTCTTCCACCTGTCTTGCTTTCACTTTATGGTGGCGTAGAGGCCGTGAAATTCCTTGGTTATCGCCGGCCGGCCTCCCCACACCCGGCGCCTCGGTGGGGAGGCTAGAAAGTGAAGCCACACTTATCTACACTGAGTCGGCCCGATCACCTTAACTCTGGCAAATAATTTCGTCTATCCATTTCAGCTGTTGTATACGGCTCTGATTTTCGATTCGATGCGTTGATTACGGCCTTCATGTACTTAGTGAGGAATATTCATAGAGATTTGCGATGAAATCCTCTGGTGGGCTAGAGAGAGGTGCGCCAGTGAGCCAGTGTGACGAGCGGCGCGGGTAGCAACAGCACCAACCAGCAGCGGGAGGTGAGGCGAAGGGGGTGGGAGGGGCGAGGAACCGCGCACGCGCTCCACGGCGCTCTTTGTTGCCGCGTGCTGACCCACCTCCCCCTCCTCACCCCTCCTTCCCCCGGTATGGCCTCGGGAATGGCCTGCGTGATATCAACTTGTATATATAATAAGCTTTAGTTTGATGCACAAGCAAATCAATTATCAGGAAGGTCAGGCGTCCCATATGATTGCCGTTTTCCGCGTTGTCGAGACGGCTGATGTCGAAGCCAAGGCCGGGTTAAATAACAAGAGGAATCACTCCAGCTACTGAGGCTTTAGTTGTGATCATGATAAAATAATAGCAGCCTTCTGTCACATGGTTAGGTTTTAAGCCTAATTAATACCTAGCATGACTGAGCTCTTATCGATTACGTACTTCTCTCAACCTCTGAAGAAGTACCTATATGTGAAGGCCAGGAGATGCAGAACAACTTCATGGAGTGACGAAGGGCCGGCAACCAACGGAGTGCCGTGTTACAGAACTTGGTTGACGCTTGTTGCGTATTGCCGGAACATTTTGTCTCATGGAAGAAGGCTAAGCAAAGCAAACTGCAACACACACACACACACACTTTTTCCCTCTTCCTCACAGCTACTGACTTCCTTCTTCCAACGATGATGCTCGGTCGGCAGAGTGGGCGGGATGGCTGACAGAGAAAGCAAGTGGCAAGGGAGGGAGAAAAGTTGCTTGCATTTCCTCATTTTTTGGCCGAGTCTTTCAAGTTCCAGGTTACATTTCCGGTGACCTTCCACCCCACCCCACCCATTTCTCCATATCACCAATAGTCACTTTAACCTGCTCACTACTACAGGATTTTTTCTTTTTTTTCTTTTGTAGGCAGCCAAGGTACAGGGGATGAGCGGAGTCCCATGAACCCGGGAACAAACTGTATTGGAAGTGATTGGGTCTGCTAGGTTACGTTAGTCCAGTATGGAAATTATCCTTCCTTTTAACTTCTCTGTGAATCCTCAGGCGACAAAGGTCATTCCCGGCGCACTGACCCTCGAGCCCTTGCGGATTAGGTAAACATCTTCACACAGATTTGTACTTGTTTAATACATTTTAGTTTGTCCTTGCACGCTTACTACTGACTTCATCGTAGGGTCACTTTAAAATTCAATTCCGGGGACGCATTGGTATTTGGTGTTAGGCGCTTGTAGCTGTTTAGTGTCATGGAAGTATTGCCTTCTACATGCCGTTGACTTCATTAGAATACTGGTTTGTTTTTTCTTGGTCTCGCCCCCCGCCGTTAACGTGAGCAGCAGTCTCGCTAGCTTGTGAAGTCACTGGTGTGTTACAGTGCTCATACTGTGTGGCCGGTCATAGGAGGCCTTTTGGGCTCGTGTTCCATCATCTCTTTATGTTCTAGTTTTACGCTTCGTACCTGTTGTTAGCGTGCCGGAATCTACATGAATTATTACGTGACCACCATCTCGAAATTTTATTACATGGCTTCAAGTAGAGGGAGCGAGCCTTTCCCTGTGACCAGACTACTCTACGGTCCCCGCACGCAGTGCTTCGCGGAGCTGGCTGGGCCGAGGCTGAGTGGGGCGAGTGAGCGGTGGCTGCCCGCGGCGGTGCTCGGGTGGGGGGAGGGTACGACCGTACGACACACACACACACACACACACACACGAACCCTCCTGCCGCAGAAATATATTTACTCCACCACTATCTATGCACACGTCCCTCAGTTGTTGAAGGTTTGGATAAACACAAAATAGTCGTTCTTAACCTGATTAGGAATGTTTGCATCGTCACTGTATCGCGTCGTGGAGGGCGGGGGTGGGCAAGGAAGGGTCCAGGGGATTATGGTCTGTGCCAGGACAAGGGGTGTTAATGTCGAGGATTTTCCGGTATAAAGGAGAGGCATTGAACGTTAAGACTCACAATTTGAACCCAGGTTAAACATGGTAGCCAGAATCATGCATCTTGAATCCTCCACGAATCCGGGTTCTCTTTCCGCTGCCAACCGTTGATGGTCTTGCGTATCTAAAAGAGTCCTAGAATGGGCTGTACTCCGAGGTTTCAGGGATCGTAGTAGCATCGCCCTTTCTTATAAGTTTGATGTGTATGCTCCCTTGCGTGATGTGTTCGCAAATCAGCAGATCAAATGAAGGGAGTCTCGGAAAAGTTATTCTTCGAGGTGTCAGGTCGCAGTAGATTTTCCCTTTTTCACCTGAACTGTAGGCGCCATATGACCAGTGCAGTTGCAGCACCATGATTTTATAGTCCCAACTGAACTGTATATAAAAGTTTGACGAGTTTGTTTGGTCTCCGTGGCAGCTAAAGCCCTCGCGTGTCAGAGAGAGAGAGAGGGGGGGGGGGGGGGTAGGTGGATAGAACGTCACCTTTTAATCCAAATGTATTTTTACCGAAAAAATAGTGGTTAGTCACTGGTAATGTTGCCTACACACAAACACGCTCAAGAGCACTGTGCACTCGACAATCCCAAGGTCACAAGAGGAGTTCAAATGGTACTGACCACTCTGAAGCTTTTTCTTAGTGGCATGCACTTGATGTTAAATGATCGCCTTCCATTGCAGCATTCTCTCTCTCTCTCTCTCTCTCTCTCTCTCTCATAATACAGAATAACCCCTGAAAATACTAGTTCGATAAATAATTACACGGCGCGCAAATGTTAAAACTTACGGGAGGATGTGGTGTGTGTGTGTGTGTGTGTGTGTGTGTGTGTGTGTGTGTGTGTGTGTGTGTGTGTGTGTTGAAGAGACGCTGAAGGCTACAGTTATTAAAGGTGTGTGAAGGAAAAGGTGACTGCTAGCTAGCCTCGAACGATGCTGTTGTTCGTCAGCAACATCAGGAAGGCTGTCTGTTCTACGTGCTCGATGTTGAAGAGGAGGGAGAGGAAGTAGGGAGAAAGGAAGAGGTAGAGGAGGTAGGGGGAAAGGAAGAGGTAGAGGAGATAGGGGGTAAGAAGTGCAGCCACATAAATGAGCAGTGAGTTGCGATCGGTTTCATATCACGGTGGCGGTGTTATGTGTAAGTACTCGAGTTGGCAACACCTTTCCTTCGTTGCTGACTTACTAACTCTCCAGTATAAATTAAAAGATTAAATAAAACCAAGAAAGTGATTTACGCATAGCTTCAAGTCGTTTTCCCTGTGTAGTTTAAAATGGCTTTGCTACGTTTTCTTTGTCGTGGAGTGGAAGAAGTGGAGAGTTTAAAAAGAATTACTAGGAATGTAGCGTTTGATCGTATCGCCGCAGACAAACGGACAACTGTAATACACACACACACACACACACAGTAGATGTCATCGTACGCCACGCTCTAGATTTTTCATAGATAGGTGGTGACTTGGGCTGTGACTGACGCAACCTCCAACTCTGGCTTGGCAGTTTCACCATCGCAGCTGTGGCGGGGGCTGAGGGGGGCAGAGAGGGGACGGGTGGGGAGAGTGGGTCGGGGCCGGGGGGAGTTGCAAGTACCGGCCGCGAGAGCAGCACAGCCAAACCAGCTTAGTCTGTGGCGGATAACTGGAGTGTTACCAGCGTCCCTCTTGACTCGCGGACTTTACTCATGGTGTGGAGTAAACATTTGATCTTTACGTGACACAAGCCACATCCTCCATCTGTGTGCACGATGGTGTTTTCTCAGGTCTGCCGCGGCCCTTCTGCCGTGCTCCAGGTAAGCTGATGAACAGTAGCGCGTCGAGAAGTAACGTTAGGTCTCAGCCGCTCCTTAGGGTTTCCGGGTCTAGTTAATGCAAGTCGAGTGCCCAGCGAGGAACTTCTCTCAGCTAGACAATAAGCTTCAGGTCTTAGTGAGTTGTAAAGTTGGGTGGTGCTCGACTCAGGCGCGACTTTGCTCTAATCGACCTTAGTAGTGCTGATGTATTTTCACAGGCAAGGCGTTGTATATAGTGAGGGACCTATCTCCATAACGCCTCTTCAGCGAGTAGAGTAATAGAGTATAGCAATAGGGAGACGCGGCCAGAGGAGCACAAAGAGTCCCACAACGCCAGCACATAGGGACCTAACTCCATAACGCCTCTTCAGCGAGTAGTAAATAATAAAAGTAATAGAGTATAGCAATAGGGAGACGCGGCCAGAGGAGCACAAAGAGTCCCTCAGCGCCGGCACATAGAGCAGAACCCGCACAGCAACACGGGAGAGTGCGGTGAAAATGTGGATCACCCCATGAAGAAAGGAGAAAGCTTCGCCGGCGTAGCGATCACACTGAGAGGGCGCAGGGAGGAACGCACTCTGGAGATATTGACTAAATGTACTGTACTTAGATGATGATACAGCTAGTGGTTATATTCTTCTTGTAACGCCATCATACTGTCTTGTTTTAAGGACTTAGTTTAAAATTTAATACCATAACTTAACATGTACCCTAGTGTTCCTTTTCCCATTTTTATTTTCATTATTAGTTTTCTATCGTGATTATTATTATCATTAGCCTTTGGTGTGTCTCCTTACAACGGAACGAACGAAAGACAGCCTTCCGAAAGACCTTAGTGCACTTGGGAGAAGACTGAAATAATCGACGGCATTTTAACGCCAGATTTTCCCTCGGCTCGGTTTAGCATGTAGAAGTGTGGTGGGCATTCAGGCTGTAATATGGACATGACCATCTATGCGAGTGTGTAAATTATATCCATATTATACCCATGGAACAGTTGCATTAATGAGACTTGAAGGAACTTGCAACTCCTCAGACAAAGTGGAAGGAGAGCGAAATTTAACCATTTGAGAACAGTTTCTACAGCAAATCTCCGAGGAGGATGTATCTCAGTCTCGCGTCCGTCAGCCTGCATAGTGAATCATGAAACTCACCCAATTCAAACGCAAAAAGTATACGAATGAGTAGATAAGTCACCGAAGATGTACTTGGCTATCATTTTTTTTTTGGGGGGGGGAGAAAGAAAGTTAAATGGATCTCACTAAATTGTGGATACGATGCTCTGCTCGCGGCCGAAATGTTGCTACCACGAAAGTATATTATTCATAGACTGGTTGTGAGTTTGATCCTGGGCTCCGGCAACATCTTGGTGACTGTTTTGTGACCCTATCAGATGTTGAGTGGATGTCTAACTTGTGTGTGTGTGTGTGTGTGTGTGTGTGTGTGTGTGTGTATTACAAGAACATTTATATTCTTAGTTTTTCTAATTTCATCTAGACTCCGCTGATAATCACTTCGCCAGCTAACGCTCATCTCCTTTCTTTGCAGCCCATCAGCCAGTGGTCCTCCAGCAACGTGGTGGAATGGATGGCCACCCTCAACCTAGCGCCCTACACAGAACTCTTCAAAGCCAAGGACATCAAAGGAGCGGAACTCCTCTCTCTCGACCAAGAAAAACTTGTGGTGAGTACTCCCGCGACACATGAACTGTTTGCATCATACCTTTTTTGTTTCAGCCCAAAGCCTCCGAGCCTGGATATCTCACCACCACCTGTGAATTGATGGTGATTTGGGGTGAAGGAAATCTTACGGTATTGTTGAAAAGTTACTTGTGTTGAAGGACATTTGATGGTAGACGCGGTGTTCATTTAACTAGAAGCGCCGTTTGAAATGGTGTGGGGCATGGCGAAGCTAACGATCCTAAGGTCAGTTGGTGGGTAGGGGCTGATTGGGGGTGGGGGAGTAAATTAAATAGGTAAATTGGTGCATGGAAACACAGACAACTTTAGTACGGTACATTAGGAAACTAGCCTTTAGGTATCACTGATGAACATTATTATCCCTTCCATTAGTGATAGGATTCTTTGAGATAGTCGGTAGTTGCTAAATCAGAAAGTAGAGGCGGTTGTAATATTGTGGGTTATCAGTTTTCACACACACGGGCACCAGTAATGACGCCCATGGAAGTGGTCCATTGTCTTGGCCCCACCGCGGGTACTGGGTTCCGCTGCGGGCGACCCACTCACTGCCTCCACCTTCAGGTTTATTCTGCAGCCATGTCGCATTTTTCCTTACCTCGTCAGGTGTTCTAATGACCCTACACCGCCTACCATCCTTGACAACGTCCATATCATTAAGAGACTGGTAAGGCATTTTCTCGTCACTAAATATTCAGCCTAACCCAATGCGTTGAGTATGCTATGATGGCCTGTGCTTAACAAGTCTTAGTAATGATCATTGATTCATTTCTCCTGTCGTTAGGTTCTGTGTAAGTAATGAGGTAATTAACGCCGCATCGTTTAATATAATTCGTTAAGTGCCATGTGTGCTTAGCGCATGTCGGCCGTTTCCACTTATTGGTGGCTCCTCCTGCTACCCAGTCCTCGGCAACCCCCTTTGTTCAGGCGCTTAAACTCACGGGTCACGGAGCACACAAGCCCCGCATTGATGACTCCAAATTTTAAGTATCATTACTTCTATCCAAACTAGCGAAGCCTCAGAGTGTTGAACATTCTGGAAGTGGTTCACAAAGTAGCGATTGTATGAAGAGGATGTTGAGGGGTAATTACATTGGTAGTTTGTAATAAGGGCGGGGCGAGGCGGGGCACGGCTTTGGGGAACTAAGTAGTGTACATCTGACAGGAGTGCGGGCGACACCTTCCCACCTCCCTCCCTTCTGTCAGCAGAGCTGTGCACTCACATCTAGTCCCCAGTTCTTGTTACTGGTTTTATGTTTTGTTTGTTAGGTTGTTTGGTGTTTATTTGTTGCCTCTGGTTTGTTTGTTTTGTTTGGGTCTTCGTTTTTTCTTTTATTGTTCTTGTTTTAAAATAACTTTGATTGGTATTTTACCTTGTTATAGGGACTCCTTTTAGCACTTAATTGTTGTCACATGTAAATAATTGTTTTAAGTTTTGTAGTTGAGCAGTATTTGGTTGTTTGGTTTAGTGTTAGTCTTGTTCCTCAAGTCAAAATGAGTCCAGTTTTGGCTTCCCCCTTCAAGTCCCCCATGTCTGTGTTTGCAAAGATCAAGCAGTGGTCGTCACGCAAGTCCCATAGACATGACTCCCCCTCCCCAGCCACCCCCATACACACCCAGAAGTCCCTCAAGTTGTGTGACTCGACTGGTGGACAGAGTTCAGACTGTTACTGCACCCCACAGTCCAGCCACTTGGGTGGAGTGACCACCCCAGACAGTGGCGTCCACACTTGGCCCACATCTGAGAGGTTGTCAAGGGTGGGTAGGTCGCCAGTCATGCAGAGTGTAAGCAGTCCCATACCAATCATGGGTGGCAACACTCCTGGTCCTAGCCACTGTCCTAGACTGAAGGCAATAAGTGCATCCCTTCACCTCAAGAAGGAGACATTATCAAAAGATGCACGCTCAGAAGTGAAGGAAGAAGCTCAGCCTGATGAACCACCCTCTCAAAATAGGAATGTTCAGCGACCATCGGTCACTTCAATTGCATCATCAGCAGTGTCATTTGCTACCACTACCACCACTTTGCCCAGTGAGAATTCCTATAGTGACTGCTCTGAGTATGGAGGGTCATGGTGCCTGAAGCTGTCAGACTTGGACTCTCCTGCCTGTCTGTCCCCTCAGAGCCCAGGGTGGCAGTGGCTGATATCTGAGGCAGGGAAGATCCCTTCCAAACAGAATTGTGAGCCTGAGCATAGGGTTGAGAGAGTAGAGGATCAGTTCAAGGAGTTAGGGGTAAATAATAAATTGAGGGAGAGTGTGAGTGCCAGCAAAATCAACACTTGCAGTTCATCAGATATTGTTGAGCCTCAGGTAAAGAAGTTGAGTTATCTGTTGCTAAAATTTGTTCCTGGTCCACATGATTCATATAGATAATCAGCCTACATCTCTGTCGACATGTGCTTTTCAGCACCAATACAAGATATGGTTTGATAGAGGAAAGAACTATTCTCATTTTAATGGAATACATACACAGAACATCAGATGCAAAATGTATGGTAACATAAGGTAGCATACTGACAGGCTCTGTTTTTGTACTAAAAGTGAAGGGTGTTCAGTCGCTGTGTTTTCCCCAGCCTGACAGTTGAATCGGAGACGTGGACATTGACAAAGTCTCTGAAAACAAAACTGAGAAGTGCCCAAAGAGGGATGAAGAAATCAGGACTAGGAGTCACAATAATGGATAGAATAAACTGCAGAACAGACAAAAGTGATGTCATATTGGCAAAATCAATGAAGGCCAATGATCAGAACAGACATGTAGGAGGGCAGACAACAGATGAACAAAAATCACTGCAAAATGTGGGATAAAAAGACTCAATCAAATGTTGTGGTAAATTAAGAAGTTTATGAAATGTTAACAGCAAAATTAGAAACTAAGAGGCATATAACAAAAATAGAAAATAAAAACTTTGGGGGGGATGTGTATATCCTGCAAAGGAATGATGTAGGCAGATGATGATGAAGGTAGTTGTAATTAAGTAAAGCAAATGTTAACATAATAGAAGCACAACTCTTGAGATTCTGACTTATTTGCTGTGCTTTTGGGGTAGTGTTCTGACCTTTAATTTGGTGCATGTCCTAAATAAATAGGGATAATAAGTCTTGGAGCATTTCTGTGGATAAGAAATGTATATTTTATGGAGTGTACCAGTTTAATGACGGTCTACATTCTTTCCTGCAGGGTATGGGCATTAAGGATGAGTTCCACCTGCAGTCCATCTTGGTGTGCATTGGCCAGCTGAAGAATATGTGTCATGAAGGTGTTTATCCTGGAGAGACTTTGGCTGCAAGTGTTGCGGGCGTGGAGTGCAACACCCCCGCCTCCCACCACAACCTCCGCAACCACTCTTTTCATGATCTCCACCGTTGTGACAAGTGTGGCCACCACCTCAGAGGGTTCATTCACCAAGGACAGTTCTGCCAAGGTAAGGTTGTGGCACCTGAATGGAGGAAGGACGTGGTTAGGCTTCAATGAAGGAAGTGAGGTCAATTGTCCTGAATGTGTGGTAGTATTAGCACCTGCGCTGGTGGTCATTTGCAAGGGTAGTCATTATGATATTTAAGTAAGGGCATTTTAAAGCAGTACATAGATTTTTCAGAGGTTTAGAATCAATACGGAAAAAAAAAACCTTAAGAATGCCTCTAATGCTCAATGTTCTGTGCAATTTTTACATTATAACTTTTTCTGGTTTCAGACTGTGGACTTATTGCTCATAGGACCTGTGCTGCTACTGGCCTGCCTCCCTGTGTTAAGCAATCCTCCAAATACTTCCGTCGCCTACTCCTGTCTTCTGTCTTTGGCCTTAGTCTGTGCTCTCAGTTCACCCCTGTGGAGGCTCCTGCCCCTCTGCTCCTCGTGAAATGTTGCCAAGAAATTGTGTTCCGTGTCAAGAACGACCCCAACCTGGACCCATACCGCCTTTACCGCACTCCCCCCCAACAGGAGACTCTGGCCCAGCTGAGGCAGAGCTGTGACGAAGGTTTGTGTCAGTAGAGACTTGACACCATTAATCAACATTTCATAACACAAGGGAACTAGGAAATTCAATAATGAGAGAACCCTGACTCCCTGTTTCTTGGATGAACATTAAAGCCTCTAACCTTTCATCCTTTTGTGAGGTTGTAGTCCCTTGTGTAGTGATTACCAGAGCTGATAAGATCTTAACTCAGAGACAAAAACATACTATCTTAAGCATATTAATATGATCACTCCCTCGGAAGAAAAATTATTTACACATTCTATATTTCTTTTCAGATCTCTGTAATGTTGACCTTAGTATTTATGAGCCTCATGTCATTGCGTACCTGATCAAGAGATATCTTCGAGAGCTCCCGGACCCCGTGATTTCAGAGTCTTTCTATGAACGCTTCATTGAGGCCACTCGCATCCACAATGATGACCAGTGTGCCAAATGTATTTCCCAGATGGTCAAGGAGCTGAGCCCTCACCATTTTTATACTTTGCAGTGAGTATGACTCCTTGTGCCTTCTTTGCATGTTTCACAGGGTCAGTATATACAGACATCCTTAATGTTATATATGAAAATTTTTGTTTCACATTACAAATGTAATTTAAGCAGAATTCTACCCACAATGTATGGGAGTGGTAAAGGCAGGAGCCAAAATGTGATGTCTAACTCTGACTTTCATCTCCTCAGGTTCATGATGAGCCATTTCCTCCAGCTGTGTCAGCTACAGGTCAGCCGGGGCATCATGGAGCCGCCCACGCTGCTCATACAGTCCTTTTGCCATGTCCTGCTTAGACCTCCCTGGGAAAAGATTGTGTAAGTGTCTACAAACATTGGTGTACACAATACGTACTCTACAATACGTACGCTTGTATTAAAATGAAAACCTGACGTGAGGAGAATGACCATAATAAGGCAATACAGAGAGACTCCATTCACCCCTTTTCATACATAGATAAATGACTATGAATAGGAGTTGAAGTTGAAGGACAACACTCATACTTGTAACTGATTAGTTTGTTATTAGCTCTGATGACTTGAGACTCAAAAGAATGTTCCCCTTTCAGAGAGTTGGCACGCAATACAAAAGCTCACATGAGGATTGTTGAGATGCTGCTCCTGAAGGTTGACTGGGGAGAGAAGGTGCCTATGTTTGCCCCTGCCCCAGCCCTCCCTCCCAGACCCACACGTACATCTTGTGTCAACCCTCCAGAGGAACCAAGCCCTCCATCCCCACCTTATGGTCCCAGTTCCCCGTTGTACAATACCACCATCCCCCCCAATGCTCCCAAGGCTCTGCAGGAAGCCGAGTGGTACTGGGGAACCATTACCCGTGAGGACGTCAACGTGCTGATGAAGGACACCAAGGATGGAACCTTCCTGGTGCGCGACGCCTCCACAGGAAACAACGAATACACTCTCACCCTACGGAAAGGTGGCTCAAACAAGCTAATCAAAATTTGTCACCGGAATGGGAAGTACGGCTTCACTGAACCCTATACCTTCAACTCTGTGGTGGAACTTGTCAACTACTGCTGCCAGCAAAGCCTCATCCAGTTCAACAAAGCCCTGGACATCCGGCTGTTGCATCCTGTGAGTCGCTTCCACGGAGAGGAATCTGAAGGTGCCAGAATGAGAGTGGAAGACATCCACAACCGCCTCTTAGATCTCAAAGAACAGTATCAGTCCAAGACGTGTCAGTACAACAACAACAACAAGGACCAGCAGGTCCTCGCCCAGAATATCGTCCTCACCCGGCAGGGCGTAGATGGCTATTATGAGACTATGAACTGGATTGAGGACCAGCTCAAGTTGCATGACAAGTTCAGGAGTGAAGCACAGCCTCATGAAGAAATTGAGTAAGTGGTCTTAAAGAGTCTTTGATCAGTACATTGGAATGCATTGTGAATTAGCATAGTTCCAAGATACATGAAAGTCCACTTTTAATTCAATTGATTCCAAGCTTTTATACTGAAAGAATTTTTCCTAAAATGTGTTTTTTTATTTCACAGTTTGTCGGACAACCGTAAAGTGCTGGTTGGGCGCCTGGATAGGGTCAGAGAAGAACACAGTAAGTGTGAGAACCAACTCGCAAACCTGAAGAGAGAGCGCGTGAATTTGGAGAGGAAATCCAATTCCTTGAAGATGGAGGTTCTCCAACTCACCAAACAGATGGATCAGTACAAGAATATCCTGCTGTCCCGTGGGCTGTCTGCAGACATTGAACAGTCCGAGGCCTCCCAGGCACCTCAGCCTGTGAGTATCTTCTCTGATTATTGTTTGAGTTTTGAAGATCACTTATGATAATTAGATGTTTCAAAGGATAGCTACGTGTAAGTCATAATTGTAACCTTACTTTCATGCATATTGTTAAGATAAAGATATTTTAGACATTGGAAGGTGGGGAATCAACTTCTTTTCTCCAAACCCTGAAACCTTTTCCATATATTTCACAAGTGAAATCTTGTAAGTGAATTATTAAGACATCAAATTTTGTTTCTTTTCAGTGTCCAGAGCTGCACAACAAGTCGCTTTGGTTCTTTGAGATATCAAGGGAGGAAGCCATCAATATGCTGTACAACAAACCTGATGGGACATTCCTCATCAGATCTTCCCAGAATGGAGGCTATGCCTTATCAATTTCGTGAGTATTCAAATGCATCTTTCCAAAATGTTTCCAAATTCTGCTTTCTCATTGAAACTTCACAGATTTTCCGTATATCCAGAATTAAAGTACAAGTGTTAAATTGCAAAGCCAAAATATTTTGACTAATGATCTTTTTCTTCATGCAGGTGCAACAGAGAGGTTCAACACTGCAAGATTTATGAAGGCAAACAAGGGTATGGGTTTGCTGAGCCATTTTTGATATACCCAACACTGTATGATTTAGTCTTTCACTACTCTGAAAATTCCCTCCTCATGCACAATGACCTGCTCAACACTCCCCTCAAGTACCCAGCTGGGGTGGACAGCTAGTAATGGCCTGTGAATAGCAGCAAGTGTGAAATAGTAATGGTGGGTAATTGAAGATGGTATTAATATGGCAACCCACAGACAGCAAGCCTTGACAAATGTTTCCCTGCAGATAAGCAAGGTCATCTAAGACCCAGGATTGCTAGTGACATCCAGTGCATCGCGAGTGAATCTTATCTCAGGAAAGGAAGGCTTTTGTTCAGCTTGTCAGTGATAGGAATTATGCATTCTGCAAAATGAATACAATGGCATTAGTTTGCAGAGCAAGGCGTATAACTGATTGGACATGTTCCTCTGCCCAGTATACATGGCTGAAAGCCAATTTGCAGCTCAACAGCTGCTACCAGAGTTCCTTGGCTGACTTCAATGCAGTCTGACTGAATTAACTTATATTAAAGATATATGCAATGTTAGCTCATTGAACACTGGTAGTGGACTTTAGGAGCCTCATTTCTTACTCCGTGGTACAAAACCATTTCAGGACTAGCAAAGGGAAGTTGTTTAAAAGTGATATTGTCACATCTTACAGAGTTTAGTGCTGAGTGATCAAACTACGGGTAGTACCCCTTAACATAGAGGCTACCCATGCATACATTGTTTTCATAGTGGCCAAAGACATAATCCATTGCCATTATTTTGCTGTCAATGTTTCATAATTCTCCATAACCTATATTGTTTATAATAGTTGATATTTTAAAAAATATTAACAAATTAGATTACCCACTGTCTTATTTGATACTATGAATAGTGCTGTGAAGAATGGTTTTCCTCTTTGTTTCCAAAGATTGTCAAGATCTCTTATTCAGAAAAGATTCAAGTGTTGGAAATCATGTGTGACTGAAGTTATGTTAGTGCATTCCAGTTGAGTTGTAAATACCCCACAAGTCATTACTAGGTGACAGATATGAACTCTAGCAAGTGTGATAATAAACCTTAAGGATGTGAGCAGAAGATAGACACTGCTCCTGCTAGAGACAGTGGCCTGGAGCGGAGGGGTAGCCAGGCCGCTGCTAGTCACCAAAACTCCCGAGCTACATGCCACAAATGTTTGTTAATCATTTAGCTTCATCTCATTTTTATAAACAATTGTATTGTTTTTATTGGTTTTCAGTGTCTTCATTTCCATATTGTATATGTATGTACTATATTTGTGTTTATTGTATATATATTATAGATATCTACATGTATGTCTATATATTTAGATATTTGTGTATATATATAAATATATATGATATGTGTTTCAAATCTTTTCTACACATTATATTTATAAACATTGTCTTCCATCAACTACTGATAGATACACTTGCTTGGTCAGTCAAAGGAGTCGGCAAACCTAACGATTGGATCAACATGTGGTGATCTGACCCGCCGAGCTAGTCCAGGAAAATGTTAAGGGAGGTGTTGGCCAAGAAAATACTGATCTTGTGTGCTACATATTTTTTTAATAAGACTGATCAAATTTTATTTAATGTTGCTTTTCCTCATAAGTATTGCCCACCTAACAAATGCTTTGGTAAGAGTAACCAGAACAACTGGTAGCCCCATGGGGGAGGCAGGCAGGCAGGCAAGCGTGTCCCGGTGAAGCAGTGCTGGTGGGCAGGAGTGGTGAGGGAGGGTGGCTGTCCAGGTGTGGCTCGGGCCGTTGTGTTGAGGTAAACAGTCCTGACTGTGCCAGTCACTACCCCTCAGTGTCGCTTGTCACCTTCCCATACTACAAAGGGAAAAGTCTCAATAAAGTGCTCTTTGGTCAATCTTGCTCTTTTCATCAATCATGTTTGGGAATTGGCTGAGCAGCCGCAAAGGCAAAAATGCTAACCTAATTTATGTGTGTCAAAAGTGATAAGGTAATGTGCCAACAACACTGGAGGGAGTTAATCACCCAACTAAATAAGGTACTTTGCCAGCAACTGTTAAACGGAAGATGGTAAGTCAGCCACTGAATGTCAATACGAACAAATACTTCAATTATGGTTTGTTCAGCGACACCTTGGCCAACAATGATACACAACTCGAACAATGTTCATGGCAAAAACTGGAGATCGAAAGATTTGCCATGATCCGGTATGCTGACTGCTTCACGTTTGCAAGGGAAGCTGCCCGAGTAATGGTGAGTTCTAAGAGTACAGTAGGCTAGTGTTGAGTCGTCAAATAGGCGTAAGTAGATTTCACATTAGATATATAATATAATGTGCATCCCGGTCACTGAAACTGGTGGTGGATATGGTGAAGATGAAATGACTGAGCCTGCGTGACCGGATAAAGTGCTCGACTCGTGACTGAAAAGTTGTGAGTTTGATACCGGCCCTTGGCGAGGGAGGCAGCACCCTTATGACCCTGGCCGAGCTATACAATATAGTCTTGGCTACCTTGCGTCCGGTGCCGAGACCCTTGTGTTAGATTTGAGTGATTGCATCTTTACCATAAGTGAAAATTGAATATACTCAACATCAACAAGGAATGGGTAGAAGGTAACTGAAGGAACTCGGTAGGGCAGAGTGATACGAAGCTTCACTCACCGTCATATTACCATCTGCCACTTTGCCAGACAGCTAATATCAGAGGAGCTACCGCCGAGGCAGGAGTGTGGTGCGTCTTGGTGCCGTGGGAGGACAGGAAGATGGAAGTAATCCCACGCTCAGAAGAGGCCCACCCTGCTAAAAAGCTAATGCGCTCCTCCATGAAGAATATTTACAATTACAAATAATCTAAAAAAGAATCTTTGAACATGACCGATTTAGCCCGTCCGCTGCGATTGGCACGGATTTCGCCTTCACTGGTACCCTAGTAACATGCTCCCAGGTCTTTCTGTGCCTCTGTGGTGGGTAGTGGAGTGTTTCCCATGAGGTATTGGTATGCTGGATTTCCCCTCCCAAGATGCATGACCTCACATTTTTCTTCACTAAATTGTAGCAGCCACTTTTTGTTCCACTCCTGTAGCTTGATGTCTTCTTGTAGGAAATCTGCATCCAATGGGTTAAGAATCTACGAAGTTCCCGTGTTCAGGCGCATCTTTGGAAATAAGCTCTCCCAATCCTATCATCCCTGGCTTCAAGAAAACGAGTGAAGAACGCTAAAAACTAGACAAGCTCAGTACGAAGTGATTGATCTCGATATCGAAAAGGGAACACCTGCTTCCATAGACTTCTAATCATGGCTCCAATGAACTGTAGGCAATCATTCACAGGAGGACAATTTTGAAATCGAGATTTTGTCATTGAAATTGCCGAGCCTTCTGACCTTATTAGCTACATAGTGAGGATGAGGCGCAGATTTGGTTGATGACTATATGGACCGTATTTTAAGACACCATCGCTTCTCACATCAACTATTTCTAAAGGTCAAAGAGGGGATCAATCTATTTTTCATGAGTGTTTTTTAAGGTTCATGGCACAGAAGAAGGGTCAAACTACCACCAGGGTCATAAAACTACCCCTGGAAAGGCCTACAGCTCCTACAAAAGCCATGTCAAATATGTGAACTTGGGCGACGAAATGTTTTAAAATACGACCCTATGTGTCTCTGCACTGCATAAAGCATTTGCTCCCGAGATCGCCGTTCCCTTCAACTCAAGGAGAGGTAACTCGCTTTTTCACATTCAAAGCATTACAGGGACTTCAAAACATTCTTACGACTCAGTTCAGATCATAAGATGGAACTTGTGGTGTTAACTTTGTCCAGCATCAGTAGAGTCCTTGCTTATGGTAGCTGCTCGAAGATAAATTACTAAAAGTGAGGGAAAAGGAAGCGAACGCAAGCATGAGGGATTAAAATTGCAAAACGAGTAGTGAAAAACGTGTAGATAGGAACCAAAGTACAGAAGATTAACTTGAGGCGAAGGAAAAGGAAGAGAAATCTATTAAAGAAATAAGTTAACGAAAATGTAAGTATAAGCAGATAAGTTCTTCAGACCTTGGTAAGAGTTATATGCTTTTCCACCGCCTAGAATATCATGAATGAGTGGAAAGACACGTATGAGAGAAAGGAGGATCAATATATGGATGGTGCAGGAGAAGGCCTCAATAATTTTCATTCTAAAACACAACATATGATTCCGTGCTGTTCCTATATATAGTCTTTCTGAGGCCCTAATTAAACTGGATATCTTTTGGAGCACCCCCACCCCCCTCGCCGCCTCTTTATTCGCATTTTTCTTCTGTTTTCACCCCACAAGTTATATATATCTCTGTCCTAAGCAATCTAAAGTAAATAAAAGCCATGTGTATGCTGCTACGCCTCCGTGGTTTAGTGGTCAGCGTGCCTGGCTACCACTCCGCGGGCACGGGTTCGAATCCCGGCCCGGGCAGTCGGCGGGCAGATCACCCAGCTGTTCATCCTCCCTTTCGGGCTGGTCGATAAATGGGTACCTGGGGAAACCTGGGGAAGGTAAACTGTGGTAACCCGAATGTCACACTGGCCCTGTGTCCCGGGGTAATGGGCTCCCTCCCACTACAGGTTCAAGGGCCAATGCGACGGAGATGAGCACCGAGGCCAAGCGCAACTACTGCGTATATCCCCAACTTTACCTTTACTATAGACATGCCCGAGTTTCTTTTCCGTTCTTCATACACATCTTAAGCCATTCCCCCACCCATCCCCAGTGATCAGAGGCCCGGCCTATGCATTTAGCACAGTGAGGGTATAGGAAGTTGGGCTCCAAATCCTCACACTTATAAATATATATAGATACTTCACTACGCACTCATAGTTACTTCCCTGTGCTTACTTATATACTTTACTTTGCTCTGAGATCTATTTCTACACTTTGCTGACACTGACTTTTGCTTTTCTATTTCCTTTGCCTGTATTTTCCTCGCTTTAGCTTACTTTGAACATTTCTTTATACTTTTATCGTTTGTCCTTTAGTTTGTGGGAGACTAATGGCAGTATTTGCAGGTTAATTAAGAGGTTCTGCCAGTTCCTACCATTGTATCTTTTTAGTTTCATGGTGCTACCTACAGATGTATTACTATAAAGTTGTATAATCATATTCTGCCCTGCCTGGGGGTTAGGATGGCATGTTCCTCCCTTCTCCCTTGTTGTTTACCTGCAACAATAAACTATCAATCAATCTTGGTGCCACCTGTAAAAAAGACCTTGCCCAGACCAACCCCAAGACAGGTAAACAAACGCAGGCCGGTGACAGGTGGACAGTCACAGCATGTGAGTATGGAGGAGCAGGTCGTGAGGAGAAGGACGGGTTTAGGAATATAAGTCGGTCAAGAGGTGCTGAGCGTTCTTTTAGAGGCAGGTGATGTGGTGGCGGTGAGCGAGAACCACGAGGAGATGTTGGATGTGGTGTGTGGATGGAAGAGATTTTTATGTCCATATTTTTCAACGTCTCGGCTCCCATTACGACTGTTTTCCGATGCCACAGAGAACATTGACTGTCTCTTTCATGGTGGGTGAGTCTCCCGTTCAAGGTGCCCTGAAGTCGTGTTGAACTACCCCCAGGATTGCCACACAGTCCATGAGAATCCCTGTAACTTTTATGAGCGGCCTTATAAACAGGTGCTCTTAAGGTCTTAAGGGTGTGCAGGGGAGGGAAGTGAATCAAGTGTATTGTTAGTGTTGGTGTGTTGTGGTGACAAGTGAGTGTGTATTTGTTTTCTGAATGAGTCTATTGTACCGCAGTCTAAAATCTGTTGAGGGAGGCTGTTCCAGTGAGTGCTTGTATGCGTCAGTGTTAGTGTGATATGTTTGGTATTTATGGATGTGTGTGTTATGAGTATGTTGACTGTTTGCGTTGTGTAGGTATTTTTGTGGGTCAATGTCAATGTGAGTGTTTGTGATCTTGTACATAAGTGTGTGTGTGCTTGTCTGCGTATGTGAAGAGGGTCCATGTTTATCTGTTGTTTGATCCGTGTTGTGATTCCAGGCGTTCGAGTGTTATTGTTTGTAATGAACCTAGCCGCCTTGGTGTTGATTTGTTCTAACCTATCAATGTTTCTGTGTGTGAGGATCCCACACCATGGAGCAGTATTCCAGTGTTGGTCTCACAAGTGTGTCATAAGCTATGTGTTTAATGTCAGGTGTGCAGTTATGTAAATTCCTCCTCAGGAACCCCAGTGTCCTGTTGGCTGTGGCACTGATATGGTCTATGTGAGTGTTGAATTTCAAGTTAGTTGAGAGATGGATACCAAGGTACTTGTGTGTGTGAACTGATGCTAAATCTGAATTGTGGAGAGTGTGTGATGGATGGAGTTGTGCGTTCTGGTTGAGGAGATGATGCGGCAGTTGGTATTGTACTACAAGAAATGGGAGAGAGAGAGAAGGGAGAGCTTAGATGTAGTCATATGTGAGAGAGGAATGGCTAACTGGGATGACTTACAGCTGTTCTGGAGTGAGTCTTGGATGATGAACGGCATGCTAGGATTGAATGGGAGATATGGGCCAATCAAAACTGTGTCCATGTGAAGTGTTAAAAAGCTCTCAGGGGGAGCATGAATGATTAGAATGGAAGGGTGTGAGAGGGAAAAAGGGGGATAACTAGATTGGGTTGAATGAGAGGGAGTAGCATAGTGAGTGCTGAGGAGGGTGAAGGGTAGTACTTATATTTTTTTTGTATTTCTTCTTCAGCAATGTGGGAGAGTGCTGAGTTAAAGTCCACTCTGTAGTCAGCAGCAAGGAAGGAGACTCAAGACCAAGGCTAAGGCACCCAGCCCCAAGGTCTTGCCCAGCCCAAGGCTCCTGCTGGGTGGCACAGGCTGTGGTGGTATTTGCGGGTGCTGTGGTTGGTGGCAGTGTTTTGGAAGGCAGCCTATAGTATACAAAAGTCTGCCATTGCAGCCTCCAAGTCACTGTGAGGCAGCATGGATGGCCAGCGGGTGTGCGTGTTCTTCATCCAGCACAAGGGCCGGCAGTGCAGGATGCTGGTGAAGGCCGGCCGCAGCTACTGTGGCCAACACCTGGTGGAGGAGCCACTTGACCAGGTGAGGGCTGATGCTGCTTATCTTGCTGCAGTGTAGGAAGATGGGATATTATCTAGCAGACCTGAGAGGTCTTTCAGAGACAATCTTAATACATATATGGGATATATATGATCAGAATCATGCACAGTTTGGGGAGCTGAACTAGATGCAAACTTAAAATACTTCATGCTTATGCACCAACGTCAACTTACAGGGAAGTAGAAAAGTGCTATAAAGATTTTGAGGTAGCAATGAAGGTAAAAAAAACTTTTCAAAAGTCTTGGGAGACTGAAAAATGTTGGTGAAACAGCAATTGGCTAGTTTGGATCAGGTACAAAAAATGGGAGAGGAGATTAACTTGTTGAATTTATAGAAAGAAGCATGCTTGGTCATGAACACAGTCTACAAGAAAATAGCTAACAAGAAATGGAATTAGGAAAGCTTTAAAGGAGAGACAATGAATGAATCTGACCTCTTACTGGAAATCCAGACAGTGCAGGATGCATCACTACTTAGTAAACTCAAAGCCAGTGGTCACCAATTTGGTATATGTGAAGGAGGTCCAGTGGAAAGCTAGTGAATGTGAAACACCTTAATATTCCTGCAGTATGCTACCCCAGGTGAAATTTCCTTTCTCTTATGTACTGATTGTCATTGATTTGATGAAAAATATAAAGAATTGACTGGGTGAACCAGAAAAAAAAAGTTTAGTTTCTGGTGAAAAGATTGGAGACCAGTTGATGAGTGTGCAGGAAGTGGTCTGTAAAGAGGTTTTCTTTCCCAGGCCACAAACAGCCAGCACAGGAGGATCCCCTGCCCTCTGGACCCCAAGCAGTGAGTAAGGCCGTGTTTGTCAACTAACACTGTACGTACACTAGAATTTATCCTGTCATTGGGTTAACGTAATTGCATTGTTTTGTTGAAAATTGTCTTCAGCTAAGAGAGGGTGATTAGAAAACAGTTAGGAAAGCAAAAAGATCACCAGCAGAATGCACCTTGCAGAATCTGTCCTGGTGATCAGAAAGAAGGTTGGAAGTTGATAGGTGCTTTGAACTTTCCTGTTGAGAATCGTTGCCGAATCTTTAGCCAGACAAGAAAGTAAAGCTATAGGACATTAGTATAAAGGGATAGAGTGGTCACCGTTTTTAGGCACAGCCTGTATGTAGGCACAATTCTGGCGGGAAGGGAAGATGGATGTTGAAAGGTAGAGGCAAAAAAGTCTGATTAGTCAGGGTGACAGTGAAGAAGCACAGTCTTTTAGGACAATAGAAGGCATTCCATCAAGTCCGTAAGCCTTCTGAGGATTCAGGTCAAAAGTTCACAGAAAACATAATATTTAAGAATTTATAATAATATCAGCAGTAGGAGGAAAATGCCTTGTGTTATGTAAGGTGCTGAACCAACTGATTAAGATTGCTAAGGAGAATAAGAGATGTAAGCTTTTTCACTAAGTTACTGAATGATGCTTTAGGGAAAGTATATACAAATCTCTGTCCTCAGCTCCTGCTTTGAGCACCGCCTGGAGCACCACCTGACCATCTGCAATGCACGGGTGGTGACAGACCTCCCCCACCTGAGGATGAACTGCAACCTGCGGGCATGTCCTGGGGAGGGGCCGCCCAAGGTGGCCCTCTCCTCCCTGCCTGATGATACACTGCTTACCTTCATCAGCAAGATAGAGAGGATACATGCTGGTGAGTTGTAGTTTTCAATCAACACTGCATTGGATGATATTGTGGGGTGTTGAATCACTTAGGTTGTAATTCTGTGCCATAAGAGGTGACATCTCATGTGCTACGGAAATCAACACTGTATTTGAAAACCTCCGTGGCTGTAATGCCCCATGCAGCAACAATGTTACAGTTAAGTTTGTGTATGTGAATAAAGAGAAACATGTGCTTGTTTATCCTTTTATGGGTCATATTCAACAAAACTAGTGAAAAAAAAATCCATGACATTCACTTGATGCAGCAGTGAGTGTCTCCTGTTACAGTTGGTGTTTGGAAATGATGGAACTGAAACCTGTACCTCTCCGTCCATTGAATGTCATGGCTTTCAGCATGAGAAAAACATTCCATGAGTATAATGTTTCTCTCACTCAGCAGTGATTGTCTCCTACAATGGCTGATTTACACAAATGAATAAAATTGAATTTGTGCCCGTCTACCAATTATTAGCAACATGACCTTCAAGACCAGAAGAGATATTGGAAGCCCAGTGTTTGCATCATAATGTCTTTTTATAATTGACATTCAAGTAAACAAAATAACTGTTGCCTGTCTGTCCATTTATAGTATGACATCCTAACCCTAGGAAATGCATTGCTGCAGACGTCATCGGCAGCATCAAGGAGTCGGTGCTGCACCTGGACTCCGTGGAGGCGGCGGTGGCGGGGTGCTGCGGCAGCCCCAGCATGGTGCGGCACCTCAAGCAGACCTCCTCCCTGTTGGCCCATATGAAGGCGGCAAACCTCCTCGACACGGCCACCAACCCAACCTGCTACGTAGAGTTTGGGGCAGGCCGAGGTGAGCTGCGAGTCCTGCGTGAATCCTCTAGTTTGTTTTACTTATTTAGTTTTATTAATGTATGATTTATGGTAAAGGAGACAGTCCACGGATTACAAAGTACCCACAATGTGCTGCTCCTATAAAGAAAGATACAGAAAAAGAATCTGTTGAATAGTGTAGGCTGCCTGTATTACATATGTACCGTGATCTATACATACGTTAATCTTCAGACTGCACGCCAGGCATTTTCCCACCCGCCAGCTGGTACTACTGCTAGCCAGGCAAGCAGATGGTTCAGCTTCACATGCACACACACTGTCCTGCCAATTATACCATCAGCACCATTTATACTAAGGCTCCACCCAAAACCCCTGCTACTGCTTTTACTCCTAGCAAAGTGTAATCTTTTTCATTGAATTTTTCTTGAATCAAGGAGGCGGTCAGACTCCCCACTCACCTCTACATGTACTCTAGTGGAAAAAACAAAAAATTATTCAACAATTTCGCTTTTTAACCATTTTCTTTGGAATTGAATCCTGTTGAATGAGGGGTTCCTGTATTGCATAGGTATTTGTATAACCTTGAAGTTTTATTCATAAACTGTCTCAGTGTGTATGAGATATTATTCAGCATTCTGAGTGATATATATATACAGCTGTATTTAATTTTTTGAGTTTTTGGTTTCCATCTCCCTATTTTATCATGAACATTCCTGCCCATATATCAGAAAGTTGCAAGGTGAGAATAACTTTGTCTTCCTCAGGACAACTCACCAAGTGGTTGACGGAGGCAGTGACGGACACCAGCAAGGCGCTCTTTGTTCTGGTGGACCGAGGGGCACAGCGCTACAAGCATGACACCAAGCTCAAGTACAAGTGAGTCTTTATACTAAATTCTGGTGGTGCTGGACATGGGGAAACTCTTGGGAGGGTAAATTTGCAGCTGGAAGTGAGAGACGGAAGCCACATCACTATCATTATCAGATCATTTTATTGCTCTGTAAAGGAGAAGACACTGGCACTTAACATATAAATATTGTAGATACACATGATGGAAATTACTGACAAAAGTGTAGGTCATGAACAAATGGTAGAGGATGTGTGGATCAAATTTTTGCACTGAGAATGTTAGATTAGTACCTAGAGAAGGAGAGGAAGCTGTTTCCTACTTTCATGGACCTGGGAAAGGTATGACAGGATTGATAGGAAGGGTTTATGGGATGTCCTAATGATGTGTGGTGCAGGAGGACATTTACCTGAAGGGATCAGGATTGTTTTACAAGGATATGAAAGCCTCTGGGAGGTGAGTGAGAGCTACGGTGTGGGTGAGAGACAGGTGCGTGATGTCAAGGCGAGGAAATTCCTGTGAGGGAACATGGTATTGGAGATATAGAAAGAGATGGGATTCTCTTAGCTGTGATCACTGCCATGGTTCTAGGGCTAAACTAAGAATGTATTTTGTGTTTATAGTTGGATTTCTTTCAGTGACAAGATAAATGTGAAGCGAATTCGTGTGGACATTCAGCATCTCAACCTGGAGGGTGTGGAGGGCATTGACAACTACAGGCACATTGTGGGCTTTGGCAAACACCTGTGTGGCAGCGCTGCAGGTGAGTGTGTCTGTGTGTATTTACCTTTTTATCAATTTATAGTATACAGGGCCTGAACTCAAGCTTGGTCAATCCTGTCTCCCAATCTATATTTGTCCAGCTTTTCCATAATTTTATTTTATTTTGTGTGTGTGTGTGTGTGTGTATTTACCTAGTTGTGATATACAGGAAGTGAGCTACGTTCACTTATAATTTATCCACACTGTCTGTGCACTGTCAGCATGCACTCGTGATTTCACCTTACTCTCGGAAACCTCTCATTGCCTTGTTATATTTCACCTTTGCAGATGCATATCTTTGGTACTAATATTTGTTCTATGGAACTTTTAAACATTGAAAAATTCTCACATTAACTATTGCTCTGTTATGTTCACCCCAAAATAATGAAAAAAGAACTGGATGCCAGATTCATTATAATGCTGACACCTCTTGCGTTCTTGTTAGATATGGCTCTGCGGTGCCTGTGCCAGTACCAAGGGCCAGGGGTGGAAGGGGCAGTGCTGGCCCTTTGCTGCCACCACCGCTGCACCTGGGACTCTTACTGTGGCCTGGAGGTACTTCAGGTGTGTATGTGTGTGTGTTGTGTGTGAGTGGAGGAGGCCAAGGGGAACCCCACAAAGTTCTTGGCTTGTGCAGGTTGATGGATCATGCCTGGAAGTTCTTAGGGGAAGGCGGCCTACATGGAGATTTGCTCTGCTCGGAGTGACAACTGGGGGTGGTGTCACTGGGTAAGCGAGGGGATGCCCCCGCCTTCCGGACATATATCCAAAATTGATTGATTGATTGATTGGTATGAGAATTAGGGTAGCAATTGATTGGGCCACCATGTGCAGATTCACCAGATGCAAGACTACATAAAATGACTAACTCTTAAAGCGCGGGCTTGTTTTGCCGTGCCTGTGCTCCCACGCGGGCATATTCAGGCAAAAACATATCTCTCTTCAACCTTTCCTACCTTCACTCCTACTTAACTCACGTGACTGAATGAAGTATCATTGTAAAGTATATACCCTTACCTGTCCTTTGATGTTAAGTTGAAGACTATATGACCATTGGTAGAACGACTACGGGATATTGAAGTAGGATCACTGAAACCACATTTTTATAGACTGTTTTCCACCCCTAGTGGACTTCCCTTCTATGATTTAGTAATAAAAAGCATAACTTTTATACAGTTTATGTAAAACACACCCAAAAACCATAACTTCCGGGCCTTCCTCATGCCCTTGATTGGTGCTGAGGTCAAAGGGCCCCATCTTGTGGATGAAATTCACTGGAAGGTGAGAAAAGGTGGGATGTCTAGCGGACATCTTCTCAAAGCTAACACAAGGCATACACTGACCAATAATTAGTCAAGGGAGCACGGTTGGGTGTTGTTTGAAAGAAAACGACATGCTTACTCTACTTAAGCATAAACAAATTCAATTTGACGGCGCGCTAAGTGAGATTATGATAGCAGGCCTGTTGACAGGACAACAAATGATCAGGAACTGTCTTGGCCTTCTTAACCACACAGTATCTCAGCACTTACTGAATGCTTAGAAAATATTTGTGAATGCTGTAAATTCTCATATTATGTAGAGATCCAACCCTTCAGTTTTTGTACAAACCATTCTTGTGTTCCAGGATTTGAGTGTGTTGCCCTCTGAGTTTTACATTCTGACGGCGCTTTCCAGCTGGGCAACATGCAACCCTAAAGGCGTCCCTAGCAAAGAAGAGCCACCTGCCGACAGCCAAAAGAATGACTCCTTTGAGACAAGTGGAAGTCAGGAGCAGCATCCTGAGACCTTAGCAACCAAAGAAACAGTCAAGGAGAAAAAATTCATGGAAAAGTGAGTATGAAAAAATCTTGTTGGTTTCAGTCTGAAATTTCGTGAAACTCGGTTCTGGCAAATTTGCATTGTTTGAGTGTGCAATCCATTATCTTTTGAGCTTTCTCAAGGAGGGGCTGACTGCAAAACTGCATTACACGAATAACTTGTAGGGCATTATGAGGCAAACTTTTACAATACTTTTTGTTTTGAAATGGATGCTTGCAGCCCTGTGATTCTGAGGGGCTCACTTATCCTGTGAACATTTGTGCCTCGATTCATACAGATTTTGTTAATGCATAGGGCATAGGCTTCATGTGATCATTTCAATTCATCCAGTCAAATGTCGGCATTCATGTTGCAGTCTCCACCCCTACATCACCCCCCTCTTGTTGTTGCATGAATTAGGCCACTATAATATGAATAAAATGTTAAGAAGCAGAAACTTCCACTGTGATGGTGATGTGTAGAATGCTTCATCTAGTCCACCCCTTCTGTCACTCATGTGGAAGGCTGGTGAGCTGTGAACAAACAAAAGCTTCTAATGTGTTCCTGTGTGGCCCAAACACAACCTTTTCTTGGTTTTAACTGATTGGGTTAATTTCCACAAGTTGTTAGTTTGTTTATTTCTTGATACAGAGAGAATCTTTGAGAACCAGTTACCCATGAAAATCAAGATACAACTGTATTGAAAGTGTAATTTTAAATATTGCCATTCTTGAGGGGAAGGAATGAGTTTTTTCTTTTTTGGTCTTCCTAAATTTTAATTAAAATATTATTATAATCCACTCACTTTGACAGTCTTCCTCTACAATCTTGACCAATGCTTCTTTTTCTTTATATTTTCTTTCAGCCGGTACACCAGGCTAAATTTATCAGCCAAGTACCGTGAAGAAGTTGGAAGGAAGGCCAAGCAAGTTTTGGATTACTGCCGGAGACAGTACCTACGTGAGCAAGGCTTTCAGGCCAACCTTGTGCTCTACGTCACTGAAGAGTCAACTCCTGAGAATGTAGCTCTCGTTGCCAAACATGAACCAAGGTAACTTTGTAGGAGGTAGGAAAAGGAATTTAGGGGTTTCAGAGAACTTTTACAGATCATGTTTGTACTTCACTGCCATTCTATTTCATCCTGTTAATGCCTTTGAAATGTTTGTTATTAACCAGCTTTAGCAAGTAGTATATTAAAAACAAATATTTTGAATAATTTTAAAGAAAAAGGTTCAGTATTCTAATCAAGGGTATTAATTTCACAATGACATTTAGGAACACTGAAGGTTGTCATCAGTAATAGTATTGAGTAGGCAGAAACATGGTCACTGGATCAGCAACACTGGTGCCCAGCAGTAAAGACCACACACATGGCTTTAGAAAGTCTACGAACCATAGTACTTCCATTTGAAACTGGCCGGTGGGGTGTTGGCTGCTGTGGGGTCACCCTCACCCCGCACCTTGCCACACACCCACAAGATTGTTTAGTTTTTAGAATAATAACAAAGATTTTGTATAAATACCATGATACTTGACAATGTTGGAATACAATGTTGTCAAGTGTTGTGATATTTATACAAAATCTTTGTTATTATCCTTAAAACTAAAAATCTTAACACTATATGACCTTAGTGGATTATCCAATTATCTAATGAAATTTATTTAAAGGTAGAAAATACCTGACATATGAGAAGAAGTGAGAGGTGCTGAGGGTGTGTGGCAAGGTGTGGGGCGGGGGTGACCCCGCAGCGGCCAACACCCCACCGGCCAGTTTCAAATGGAAGTACTATAACACAAATATTGTAAGGTAAAGTGTCATGAATGACCCTTGTCGTTGGCATATTTTTTCATGCATGAAATTTCACAAATGTTATAAGTTAATATTGATTTAAAATTAATTGAGACTGTTTTACAATAGTCTAGTGGCTCTAAACCTTTCCACGCACATTTATTGTACCAGTGTAGGTGCTCAAGGCAGACCAAACACGTGTGCACGCAGCCCATCACTCACACACTTGATGAATTTTTCCATGGAAGAAAACGAGCATTCAAAATGAAACATTTTATTTTATAAAGTATAAAAAATATGTGCTCTAACAATTAACTTGTTTCAAGTCCACCACACTTAAAAATGGCCTCACTGCATCAGCAGTTTAATAAATAACAATTTTATAAATAACATTTATAATGATGGTAAAACTATGTTACACAGGAAGACTATTCTTTAAAATATTGTCTGGTCAGTTAAGTGTTCCAAAATATTCAAATTAGTTATCAATCCTTTCATCTTATCCTTGCTACCTGGCATCCCTTAAGCTTCCCAATATTCATGACAAGTATTATTCAGCCAAGCCACATAAATCTGCAGAATGCTGAATATCTTTCAAATTAAAAGTTTTTGTTATTTGCTGCATTGTTAGCAATAACTGTATATTTTTCCCTTTTGGCAGTTGATTCTATCCTAACCAGAGTAGCAAGGTGCAGCATACCTGTTCTACATTTTGATTTAACCCTTTCATTGGTAGCAAACATTAAGTAGATGCACATCTCCAGCTCAGCTGTATTTTACAGCATAGTGTAACCTTATTTGAAGATATAGTCATACCCTGTAAAGCTTCAGTAGTTCACTGAAGATGAAAGACCTTGCACACGCCACATTTTCATTCAGTAGTAGCTTTTATAATTCATATGAAACAAATTCTGGTGAAAGAAACGTATATTTTCATGTTAAGCAAGTAAACTTTGCTTTAATTTTTCTTTTTATAAAAAGTAAACAAATCAATCATGAATTACAGGTACACACATTTTACCACCATGATAGCAAATTATCTTAGTCTAACTTCAAACCCTTCTTTGCTAGATCTGCCTTTGCCTCCTTGATTTGCCTCTGTAGTTCCTCAGAAGCCTCCAGACAGTCATTGAAGGTGTAGACCCTGTAGGCAATGATGGCAACGGACACTACCCCAAACACTGCCACGAGGATCACTGGCAGGAGGAGTATCTCTTGGTAGTGCTTGCGTGTGAACTCATTCTGGACCTGGCAAAATACAACATTATAGTAGTGTAATCAGTGAGTAAATTGCAAACTAAGTTCCATGGAAAGGTTGTGTAAATGGTATTTAATATACTCTTAAAGAAAAATTATAATTGGTGCACTTGCACTGCTGAACTCCGGAGGTTGAGTGGCCATAGTGGAGCTTTCTGAGATAAGGAGACAAGGCAATAGAGACATCATCAGTAGGGGGGGGAACTTTTCAAAGTTCAGAAGGAAAGAACTGTTTATATTTCTGGTGCCAGAGCCATGGGAACCAACACCCAATTCGTAGCTATAGTCTGGCTCGGCTAAACAGGCAGTTGGGGGGGGGTTTCAGCGGAGAGAGAGAGAGAGAGAGAGAGAGAGAGAGAGAGACGTGGCAACCAACATGGGGTTAATAACGTGGCAACGCTGTATTCCCGCTTACTCCTCGCAGGGCACCGACACAGCTGCACTTTAAGGCGAGTCTTACTATAGCTCTCTCTGTGCCAGTAACTGCATTGAAATCGCCTAAGACCCCCTTCCCAACCCTGGGGTCGCAACCCCAAGTGCATTTTTCCTGGGGTCACTAAGACCTCAAAATATCAAACATGGTGGTGTTATATTATAATAACACATATTCAACAAAACTAGTGGAATTGCAGTCATGTCTAGAGGTAAATGATTGAGGTCGCCTGAAAAAAAGGTTAGGAACCACTGGCCTAAGACAATGAATGAGTCATGTGGGGGGCACTGGTCAACTTGGAGTCCAGCTTGGCACAGAACATCCCTTTCTCTTCAAGTTCATACATCTCAGTAGGGACAGATACAGCAGTAAGAGTTATGAAGCCCAAGGTGTGCTTCAACCTCACCAGCTCATCAACCAGAGTAACCCCAACAACAGATGATTGCAGTCTGCTAGAAATGCCTATAGCTTTGAGGAGTGCACCATTGCTCTGGCTCAACCAGTTGCAGGTAAAAAGACTGCACTGTTTTATCTAGTATGCCTTCAAACACCTGTATCTTGGTCTTGGCCCAAATTCATAGATGTGTTGAAGAGTCTTGGGGTCCTGCCTTACTCCAGTGTTCACAGAAGATGGACACACTGCTCCTCCCACATTTCACAGCCTCTCCATCCCAGAGTAAAGGGGTAAAATTATCCCTATAATCTGGGACTCCAATTTGTACATGCCATTCCAATTAGCACTCATTGGGAAAAAAACACCACTCTGGGAAATCCAGATGAGGCATATAAGTGAACTGTTGTCAATTTTTTATAATTACACTAATTTTTGTAACTCTTCAATTTTCCAGTTTTACCCCAATATATCTTCAATTTTCCAGTTTTACCCCTATACATCTTCAATTTTCCAGTTTTACTCCCTTTATATAAATACTGACTGGAAGATGCATACAAAATGGAGAACATACCCAAGCCATTTGTCAAGCCACATTCAGCTTTCCTAACATTCTGCCTCACTGCTGGTCTGCCTCAAGCAAGTACAAGAGCTAGGGAAAGATATTATTCTATCACTTAGCATACTCATTATTCTACCACTTAAGCATACTCATTATTCTACCACTTAAAATATTCTAGGTTCATCTGACATTATATTATTTTTAAACCAATTTCCCTAAGTTGACTCTTATGCCATGTCACATGCATCTGTATTCACAAACCTTGCCAAAACTTATGACGTTGTGTCTAGGGCCATATATTAACCAGAGAGGACTAAAGGTTGCATACTGTAAAATCTGATGTTAAGGAAGCCTCCATTCTGTCTTTTTTTTTTAAACAATTTCCTTAAAATGTTTTATTTTCCTATTAATTTATTTTGCCTTCTCAAAAACAGAAGGGAGGTCAGCATTTTTCCTTCAGCTATGAAAGGAAAATAATAAAATTTCTCCCAAAATTGCTTTTCATATTCCTTGCCACCCCACTGACTTTAGAATAAAAATATAAAAAATCTCTAAAAACTGGTTTTACTCTCCTTTTTTTGTGTAGCCATGAAGATATTTAATCACGGTGAAATAACACAACCTTAATACACTTGTTGGAGGATCCTTCAAAACTGCAGGGTCCTTCATTATACTATTCACACTCATTTGCAGAATAATCATTTACGTAATGAGGGTTTATATTATAACATGATAGTTTCATTATGTTGAAGTATTTAAAAATTTATGTGGACATTTTTTAATAAATTACCTTGCATTGTTATGGTAATCAAATATTCTTTGCAAATAGGTGTTGAAAACAGCTAAGTCACCCCTCTGAAGTTAATAGGCATCTACAGCACCCCACTGCAAGCATATCAGCTGCCTAGACTATACACAAAAATATTCTAAGGGGGGATTACAGTGCCTCCTGGAACCACCCAGCTGGAGTATTCTGCTTTGCTTACCAGTATTCTCTTATGATTTTAAACCTTATAAAAAAAAATCCTGGCTTCAGATTTGGTTGATCAAGACATGCTGGGGAGTACAATTGTGCAAACACTCTACGATACATTACTAACTGTTCCACGTTGAGTTGACAGTCTTATGCAACTAAGCTTCTTTGACTTGATTTAGTAGGGAAAAGATTTAAGGAATTTCAAAAAGATAGAATGGGAGGAAAAGACATCTTTTTGTATGACGCCTGAACATGACAAAGTGAGAAAAGATTGGAAAGACAAAAACTGAAGAGTAGCATAAATAAAAATACAATCTTCATTCTGGAACTTACGGTGTTGGTGACCACTGCTGACCACGGCCCAAGGATGAGCACTGCAACAGTCAACCATTCCAACAGCTTGGTCATCCCGGCCTGGAAGATTTAACAAGTGTAAGGTTACATACTTAACTACTGCAATAACAAGCTATAGTAAAATACATAGTTACTACATGGTGTTGCTCATATGAAAAGAAGATACCAAAAAATCGTCTAATTTAGGTTTGGATATTTTGATAAATATTCCCTCTTGAAAGTTTACGTTACAGGAAGGAAGGCATACAGTTAAAGGAAGACTGTTAGTTAAGCCTTTCAATCAATCAATGGAGGCATACATCAGAGGGTTCATTGCTTCACCCACCCTATGATGCCATCCCCAGGGGTTTCTCTCTGAAAGTCTCTATACCAGACTCGGGTTCAAGTACAATTCCACTTCGGCATCACAAATTCAAGTCCAAGTACTCAGTTTTATGGCGGAACTCAAGTCCAAGTATGAGTTATTTTGTTCTGTACTCGGGTCCAAGTACAATATACTTTTACTGATATAGGCTCATGATTTTTCTGCTTTTCTGGTTTTTGACAAGTGGCTAACTGCCAATCCCTCTTTGCCCTGGTCGCCTGACATGACCTCAGTGTCACCTCATCTCAGGGCCAAGACAACCCCAAGCTTACGACACACCTTTGTTAATCCCTTAATCTGACATCATCTCCACCCATACAGATTGTCAACCACCACACCACCCACATCTTTGCAGTTTTTGTTGTACTCGAAAGAACTTGTAAAACTGTCTAGTATGAATACAAGTACAAATACTAAGGATCTTTTGGCCTTCTGTTTCACAATGACATTTACCTTACTTAATTGGTTTATGTGGCACTTTATACATCCTTGCAAAATTAGTAACCTATTGCCTCTAAATTACTGTCAGCCATCAATAGGCTCCATACCCCTGTGGAGGCTCTGAGCTAGTGAAAGTAAATATGGCAACAGCTTCTTGTTAATACAACTGAGTAAGTGCAAAACATTTGATGTCATCACTAGATTTGATACTTGTATGTAAAAAGATGGTAAAACTAGAACAGTTATATAAATTTCAGTAAGGCAAAGGAAACAGTGACAACATAATTATGGCCTGTAAAAGTGAAACACAAGCCTGGTTGATGGTAAAACTTGACCACCGCTGTGTTGATTGGCGAGGTGTTAATAATATCAATCAATTGGTCAGTGGTCAGTTACCTGGGCTGGGGTTATTGGGCTGAAACCTTCCAGTGGCTTGAGATTTTAAAGTTGTTTTATGCAGTGAATAGATCCTTAAGCCCACCTTTTGAATGCAAATTTTGAGTCATCTCGTAAGCCAAAATTTCTATACACTAGAAAATACATAATACATTTTTTTAACTTATTAACACACATGGAATAATGCCTCTGTGGCGTAGTGGTTAGGGTGCCTAGCTATGAATCTGCAGGCCTGGGTTCGAATCCCAGCCTAGGCAGTCGGTGTGGTGTTCATTCTCCCTCTCTCACTGGTTGTAAATGGGTACCTGGTGAAAACTGGGGAAGGTAATCTGTGGTAACCCAGATGTAACACTGGCCCCATGTCCCACGATAATGAGTTCTCAGCCACCACAGACTCAAGGACCAATGCACAGAGATAAGTATTACAGGCATGTGCAGCAATAGCATGAGCCCCAAAGCGCAGTCCCCCCTTTCAGCAGGTCATAAAGTTCGGTTGGAGTAGTTTAAATATGCTCCCCCACTCTAAACCCTCTGTGAGCTATTTTGCGGCTGCCAGAGGAGGCGACGCGCTTTTGTAAACATTATTCCCTATTTTCAAGAGAAAAAAAAGTCCTTGAATTGGATTTTGAAAGCGTTTCCATGACTGTTGAAGGTTTGTAGAAAAGATATATGAATGGTTAGCGATGTTTCATTAAGTAGATAATGAGATACTGGCACACTACTAAAACAAGTCTTTACCGAAATTAGTGGAAGCTAACACTAACCGCTAACTTTTTACATAGATTTGTCTTTGGCTTAGTATTTTGGCTCTAAAACCCTTAAAAACATTTGACAACTTTGAGAGAGATGCCCAGAGAAGAGGCACCATGGTGAGTAGTTAGCTCCCAGCTTATGCAAATGAAAGAAAGAAGATATTGCAAATAGAAAGATTCACTACAGAGGAAGACTATTATTTAAAGAAGAGCTGATTGAAGAAACCAAGCCAGTGATATATGAAATGTGGAGAGAGAACAAATAAAAATTCTAGACACGAACAACTGAAGAGCTGAGAACTGACCAGTGACGATCATCAGGGAAGCGTCGATACAAAGGCCAAGCTTCCCGAACGACACCTGACCTGACCTAATTTACTGTCACTGAGGTAAACATCACTAAGGCAAACAATCAAGTAAAATCCCCCTTCAACCACTATACGAAGGCACATGGGGAATTCTGAGCTGGACTATACATTTATCCCAAGCACAAATAACTCGAATGAATGAACGAATGAAGGAAGGAAGGAGAAAAAATATATAGAAAACAAGAAAGAGGAATATAAGGAAGGAAAGAAGGAAGGAGAAAAAATATATAGAAAACAAGAAAGAGGAAAATAAGGAAGGAAAGAAGGAAGGAAGGAGAAAAAATATATAGAAAACAAGAAAGAGGAATATAAGGAAGGAAAGAAGGAAGGAGAAAAATATATAGAAAACAAGAAAGAGGAAAATAAGGAAGGAAAGAAGGAAGGAGAGAAAATATATAGAAAACAAGAGAGAGGAAAATAAGGAAGGAAGGAAGGAGAAAAAATATATAGAAAACAAGAAAGAGGAAAATAAGGAAGGAAAGAAGGAAGGAAGGAGAGAAAATATATAGAAAACAAGAAAGAGGAAAATAAGGAAGGAAGGAAGGAAGGAGAGAAAATATATAGAAAACAAGAAAGAGGAAAATAAGGAAGGAAAGAAGGAAGGAAGGAGAAAAAATATATAGAAAACAAGAAAGAGGAAAATAAGGAAGGAAAGGAAGGAAGGAAGGAGAAAAAATATAAAGAAAACAAGAAAGAGGAAAATAAGGAAGGAAATAAGAATACAGGAAGAAATAAAGGAAGGAATAACACACACACACACACACACACACACACACACACACACTCACACATACACACACACTCTCACACACACACATACACACACACACACTCTCACACATACACACACACACTCTCACACACACACACACACACTCCTTACTTATTGCTGTAGCCACGAGGGAGAGACGGAGAGGCAGGACACGAGGGACAGGTCACAGGACGGCCACGGGGCAGCGGGTGACGTGGCCAGCTGTTATGGGAAGTATCTCGCAGCAGCAGCAAAATAACTCCTAGAGGGAGGTTCAACTTGCTTACTTTCTCTATTATTTCACTGACCTCCATCGTTTACTTGTCCTGTTTTGGCTCCAGTATAAGACACGGACGGTAGAATAGCACTTTAAGTCAAGAGAAGGCTTTAAAACAAACGAAGAGGGCAGATTTTCCGTTCACTCGGTTCCTGCTTGTTTGTTTGTCTTGCGGGGAATATCAATCATTGCAAAGATCATAAGTGGACAAATTAAAACAAATAAAGGCAAATTAATGTATTTTCCTGCTATGCCTTCCCCATTTCACATGCGTAGTGGACAGCAGAGCGACTTATTTCTGTGAGGAGCTATTTCTCGCAACACCGGTCACTTGTCACCCGCCCGCTTAAACGGGAACCTCAATATCATACCAGACTTATAAAAAAAACCATAATGTACTTGTACTTTCTGCATTAAGGAATATACGCAAGCATATAACAGTCATCTAATGCAATGTTACTCACTAAACACGATATTACATGAGCTAATTCGAATAACCGGACGGCTGAGGCAGACCATCGTACCCGAGGTATGAGATTGTCGAACGTCTATCAGTTCGCATTTTTTTTTTTAACAGTAAAGGAAGCAGCTCAAGGGCGAAACAAACAAACAAACAAACACTTAAAACCCACTAAGAGCTGCTCCTGTAAGAGTAAACAGAACAAAATGGCCAAAACAGCGTCAATTTCCAATGCTATACAATCATTAATAGATTTACATAGATTTACACAGATACTCAGACCCAACAATCCCAACTACGGTCGGGCACATTTTCGATATAAACGAGAACACAAATTGATTCAACCTACTAATCAATGGTGCCTAAATAATGTAAACACGAAGGAGAAGAGTATCAAAGTTTATTTATATATATAGTTAGGAATAAATAGTGAAACAGGAAAATAAACGCACAACAAAAAACATTGAAATCAACAAGGATGCGAAAGGTTCCATAAAACAGTGTTGTCCAAACTTTTTCGCCTATTGTATCCATTATTACCTTCTACTGTTACTTACCCCTCGTGGCTGATTAAACTTGTAGCAGTCACCGCTCAAATTCCGTGTTCCTTCCCCTTAGTGACAAGAAAATGGGGTGCTGCAAAGAGAGACTAAGATTCTCAGTGTTTTCATGTAATGTCCATCGTCACTAAGGGGAAGGAACACGGAATTTGAGCGGTGACTGCTACAAACTCAAGTAGCCTATATTATATTTATGTTTATATTATATTATATTATATTTAGGCACACGTACATTACGCGTCCTTCCTAGGTACCCGTCCTATAGACCGCACGCACTCTTAAGAGCTAAGAAAAAATATATATTTGGCAGCCATATCATGCGTTAAAGGATTATGGAGACTCATAATTGTTAAAAGTCAGGCAGACAGAGCCAGGTGGAGAGAGGAGATTAAAAGCCTTCGCTATAGCAGGATATAATATACCAACATCAGACAGGAAAAAAAAGCAGAACGTTGGGAAAGGCCTTTGCCCTCCAGTGAACTTGCAATGACTGATAAAGGCGAGAACATCTGACATTAGTGAGGAGACTTGAGGAACGTCACCATGAGAGTTAAGAGTTACGGATAAATGGTAAGGAATATTATTATGTTATATCAAATGACTTGTCAGAAGCGTAACGCAATATGAATCGGTATCTCTTTAGCACAAGGACTGAAGTCAAAGGGGTGTTCTTTAAACTTTCCTTTCAGTGATCCAGTTTTGTTTGAAGCATCAGCCTCACGATCGATCTCGAAGCCTCCTGACAGCTGCAGCACGAGGTGAGGGCCTCCCGCCGTCCCGTATACATGCTGCCGAGGTACTGCGACCCGTACGCTGAAGAATATATTTAAAGTACCCCTTTTTATCACTAAGAAAATTTTGGTTTTATATAACAGCACCTCCTCCTTGGGCCCAGTGTGCCCCGGTTTTACGGCCAGAAAGGGTTTTCAAAAGACCAACACACCCAGTGAGTGTTGGCACGGCTGCTATGTAATTTCCGAATGACAAAACTTCATGTAGGTATTAACTTGACCCACTGCGGGGCGGGAGTGTAGGCTCTCGCTTTATCAAGACTTACGTAACTGTTTAATACGTGGGACCGACATTGATGCAAGCGGCTCCTCGCCTCCTATTGCCGCGAAACACCCCCCCCGTGACATGCCGAGGCGCGGCGGGGGTGTGCTGGGCAGAAGCAGCATACTGGAAAAGTGACTGACGATAATCAGAAAAAAATGTAAATCATAACGATACGTTTTTATGTTTTACGATACAAGAGACAGACCAAAGCAGTAAAACGAAGCCTGCAACACGCTGCTCGGCACAGATCGAGGAGGAACCAGAAGGAAGTTGAAAATCATAATCAAATTTAGTTTATTGTGACCCTATCGCCTGTGACGCCTGCTAAGAATGAATATACCTCATTTAGGCCAAAATAACACAAGGAAATCGGATAACATTTGAAGTCTATGGATTTTAATCCATCTACATAATTATCTTGGGCCATTCCCATTGGCCATATCGTCCGTATTACAAGCCATTTTTCAACAGTATCACTAGGCCAGAGGCTTCTTTTCCCACGAGCTTTCTATGAACCACTTTTGGCCTTATTCTAGTAGTGCTATGGCACACTATTATGGCAGAGGTGTGAAGAAAATTGTACTTGGAGCTGAAGTATATATGGAATTCAACGAGGGAAAAACAGTTTACAAGCTGCCGTTGTTTTTCAGTTGGTAATAACTGATATCTCTCAGAAAGACACCGTTTGGCATTGGGTCGTAAGCCTTGTAATCTTGTTGACACACCTTTTAGCCCCAGGACGCCACCGTCTTGCGCAACACTCCTGGGAAGGCCTGGGGGGAACCGCGGCTCTTGGGTCGAGGCCACGTACCCTAGCTCGTGAAAATAGAGATAAAGGAGCTACTTTAAGCTCTGTGAATGTACAGAGGGCAAAGGTTTGAAAGTACCCTTTGAGCCAGCTGATGCTGATGCTCAGGGTATAAAAGGCCCGCCGGCGGGGCTAGCCGGCACTCACCATGCGCGCCACGGTCTTGCTGCTGCTGGGGCTGGCCGCCCTAGCCTCGGCCGACACCACCTCCTACCATGGGTTAGTGCTTATGCGTTCACAGAGTATCAAGCACCCGGAGGGACCTATGTGGTGGCAACCCTCCCTTCCAGAGATTAATCAAAATTTGTAGTAAGTTCTTTAATCTACCAAATATTAATGATATCTCAAAATACGTTAAAACAAAAACAGCGCTTTATAAATCAAACACATAAACAAAAAATCTATAAGCTACCTCGCACTCAGTACGCAGCAGCACGTAACAGTACGGTGCGCAGGCCAGTGGCCGCACTGCACGGCGATGCACGGCGGGCCGGCGTGACCTCTGTGGACATCGGCTCTTCCTGCCGCGGAGAGGAACCTTGTTAAAAAGTTCGCCTCGAGCGGGAAAACTATACCTATATTTATATAAAAGGCAATGTCATATCTTTTTCTGGTTTGTTGTCGGTAAATTGTCATGCGGCAATTTCAGAATTTGGGTTTAATGAAAACTGAGAACATAACATCTACTTTCTGTCTAGTTTCTGATACAAACACTGGAGCCCCTTGAGACACTGTGATGAGAACTAACACTCAGGGCAGAGGCATCCCCCAAGGTGAGGCGGAAAAATAGTTTGCATTATGTTGAATAGGGATATTCTCTCGTGGACTTGCCGGTGCCGCCGATGGCGAAATTCTCGAGATTGATGATAAAATTGCCGAAATAAACGCTCGTGTGACCCGGCCTTAAGATGACTCAGACCACTGCATAATAGAGATTGTATTGTCTGAATTTATCTTCGCTATATCTCCATACAATCTCTGCGTGTCACGAAATACATTAACAATTAATCCAGACTAGGAAAGGCTTATACCGGCGCCAGGGGTCGAACTCGCGATCGGTGAGATGGGAAAACCACTCCTTAACCAGTCGACCAAAGAGGTACCCCACTCGCTGAGTGAGCTACAGGAGGCTCGCCCATCAGGCAGGTCAGGAACTACACGACTCCCCTTCCCAACTAGATTGATTTGTGTGTTTGTCACAAAAACTTCCCGTGTTCTATGAACTCTTCCGAGAGCATGGACCATCGCTCATCCTGTTCCTCCTCAGGGAAGGCACAAAAGAACACAGAAGAGGATGTTCACCCCATTGCCACCACATGTATTGCCCGAAACTCACTTCACTATACTTCCATACGACCTCTGCGTGTCACGAAGCACGCGAGAAATTAATCCAGACCCGGAAAGGGTTTCACTGGCGCCGGGGCATCGAACCAACGACCAGCGACATTGAAAAGCTATTCCTCAACTAGTCGGTCAAAGAGGTACCCCACTTGCTGAGTGAGTTATGGAAGGTTCGCCCATCAGGCAGGTCAAGCGCTACAAGATAAGGTCTGAGTAATGTCTTGCATAGCTTGAATGCTTGATGGTAACACATCATATGAATAATTGCTGACGCATATAGGAATAAACACTAATACCTTATATACATAGTTCCTAGATTAGGGGCACTGATATCATGAGAGGGGGGGGGGGGGCAAAACTCAGGACAACTCGCTCTATCATAGCAAGACAAGCTTACGGGAGTGTTATTTGAGGGGCAGCTATGCAAAGAGTTATTTCGTCTTACACTCAGAACGCAACACTTCCCGACATTGAAGAAAGGCAACTATGGTCATGCGGCACCCTGCAGAACCACGCTCGTCATGCAGTCCCGAAAAAAAAAAATTCTCGTTCCCTAACCCAGCTTAATACCTATACATTAAGTTTTATTCAGTGAACTTTAACCATTTTCAACAGTCTTTTGAGTCGATTCCGAGACCAAAGGAACCAAAAGACTTTGAGGCGCGTATTCTCGTAGCTAACTTTGTTCTTGCTTCTCCCAGGCACCGGCTGGTCAGCGTCCTGCCGCACACGCAGGTGGGGGTGGACCTGGTGAACACCCTCGTCAACACTCATCACGTGCAGGAATGGACCCACGCACGTGGCCCTGGCGTGCCTGTGGACCTGCTGGTGCCGCCGCGGAGCTTCGAGGCTCTGGTCAGCACCATGAACAGGAACGGCATTTCTGTCACCGTCAAAATTGACGACGTCCAGGCGTAAGTTGCCTTGGCGTGTTAATTGCTTGGTGGCGTGATCATTTCCTTGTAGTAATACAATATCTAGCAAGGCTGCTGCGTCCAGACACTGGGGGTTAGCTCTTTGGTCACATTTCCGCGAGGCTGGTATATAGCTGAGAGTGACTGTGTTTCTCCAGAGTCATCGACCAGCAGATGGAGGAGCACCGCGCCCGCAAGAGTGCGTCTCGGGCCTTCGACCACACGCAGTATCACACGCTGGAGGAGGTGAGGCTCACAAGGTCTCGCACGCACGAGAAATGGGACTCGCTGCACGAGCAGCCTTGACTCTGAGTCTTGCACTCACCCAGAGGACCACTGTTCAAACTTGTGCTGACTAGTCGACTGTTGTGAATCGTTCCCGAGTTAACCTTCTTTTCTCCACCACCTTCGTGGCCTTCCTGACAGATCTATTCCCTCCTGGACGAAGTGGAGGCTGGCTCTTCCCTCGTGACCACGTACACGGCCGGCACCACCTACGAGGGCAGGGACATCCGCGTCGCTAAGGTATTGTGTGTGGGGGGACGCGTTGTATTCTAACCCAGAAAACATGACTTCGTTTTCTAAAACGGAATACAGAGGGCCTGCACACAAAGAAAAAGTATTTCCACAACTGTTTAACATACAATATGATTTGATGATTATTATAGGAGTATGCAATCACAAAGTTCTTTAATGGTATTTGATATTACAAATATATAATAACCATGACATAGAACATCAGCAACTACAGAAACAAAAACAATAGTGATGTGAATAACGGTAAAGGTATACTATTGAGAATTGTCGCTGCAGGTGTCTGCGGGAGGGACGAAGCAGACCATCTGGGTTGACTGTGGCATCCACGCCCGAGAATGGGTCTCTCCGGCCACGTGTCAGTACATGCTGGATCAGCTGACCTCAGGCTACGGCAGCGACAGCGAGGTCACGGCGCTGCTCGACACATACGACTTCCACATCATGCCCGTAGCGAACCCAGACGGCTACGAGTACACGTGGACGGCGGTGAGTGGCGCACAGTCTGTGTGACCAGGTGGAAACTTTGCTCTCACACACACACACACACACACACACACACACACACACACACACACATGGTAATGATGTCTGTCCTTTCAGGATCGCCTGTGGCGTAAGAACAGAGTTCCTTATGGGAATCTCGGTTGTCACGGCACCGACCCGAACCGTAACTTCGACTCCGACTTCGGTGGCCCCGGCACATCTGACAGCCCCTGCGCCAGCACTTACCACGGTGAGCAAAATGTCCGTTAGAGTGATCTGGGCACATTAATACGTACGTAACTTTAGTAAAGGTCAAACATAAAAGATCGGTTTTGTGAATGGAATTTTTTGACGACTTTTCAATGCATGCTCTTCGGGAAATCACAGTATTTCTATTTTCCCTCCCCTCCACCCACCCTCCGCGGTCACTATGTGGTGAAAATAATCAATCAGTCAATTAATAGAAGGGTTTTTCGAGGCAGGCCCCTCCTCCGATCCAGTACCTCCCGACGGGATCCATCGCCTTGCCTAACTCATGAGCTTTGTGAGCGTCCCCTTGTCTCTTATATACGTAACCGTGGCACTAGGCAAGTATTTGATGGCAAAAAAGCTACAGATAGAATCAGTGGTAATTAGCTTCTACATAGGTGGGTAAGTTTTCTTGATAGATCTGACAAATAGTTTTACTTATTACTGGGGGAGAGGAGTGGACGAAATTAAATATTCGTTTATTTCTGCTAAAAAAAAAAAAAGAACACCTGGTAGAAAACAGGTGAAAAATCACTAGAAAAAATAGTTACATTCGCCAAGTGAGATGTTATTCTGCACCTTCACCGTCATTTAACGGCCTCCCCCTCGCCGGCAGGCCCCTACGCTTTCTCCGAGAAGGAGTCTCAAGCAATCCGCGACTCTGTCATTGCCCTGGACGTGAAGATGTTCTGGACCATCCACGCGTACTCACAACTCTGGATGACCCCGTACGGCTACACACACGACCTGCCACTCAACTACGACGAACAGGTGAGTCAAGCGATCCGGCTGAGACACCAGCAGGATGCTCGGAGCTTCGGAGGGTAAACAGTTACGAAAGTGATCAGTAACGATAAGATGATTGTAAGTTTTCTTTCACTTGTTTTGGAAGTCGCCGAGGGGCTTCATCTTTGGCTGAAAGTCCAGCAACTCAGTCAATGCAAGAAGCTGGCAAATTGACATGACTTGAAAATTTTTAAGACAAAGTCATCAGGGTTTTCACTTGGAATCTGTTCCTGAGGACCCGCTAAGGTACAGAATCCGCGAGATAGAGCTGTTTCTCTTTCAGAGCCCCTATTCATACATTAATTGATTATAGCCATGCATTGGCGCTGTTCACTGTCAGTTAAACAAAAAGGGAATTCAGCAGCAATACAGTGAAACGCCAGAATTTTCTCTTTTACTATACTCCAACACGACCTCTGCGTGTAACGAAACACACGAGAAATTAATCCAGACAAGGAAAGGTTTTGCCGTCACCGGGGATCAAACCCGCGACCAGCGAGACGGGAAAGCCACTCCTTAACCAGTCGGCCAAAGAGGTACCCCCTTGCAAAGTGAGTTATGGGAGGCTTGCCCATCAGGCATGTCAGCTGCACTACAACAGTATATCATACAGTATTACATATGCACCCAAGGCATAAACTAAGGCACTCGGGCACACGGGTACGCACACGTGTGTGAGCTACCGCTGATGGGTGAGAGACGGGCTTGCGGATTCTCGCGCGTGCGGTGACATCTGGCACTGCTGCCAGCGACAGGGCTCATACTTCTAAAGAAATTAGGCGTTTGACTTAAATGTCAAGTCTCAGGGACGAGTTTTCATCCTAGCTGGGGCTCCAGTCACCACGGGTAGTGGGGAACGTAAAGTTGCCAACAACGGCGAGCTAGCTCGAAAGATCAGTTATCTCATATGAAAATTAATGGGTAAGAATACCGTACAATGGTGAGAGTATTGAATAGAAGTACATCATACCCATTGTAATAGGGTTTCGTAAGGCTATAGCGATTTTGATGAGGCACGCTGTCTGTCTGGCAACACCCGGCAACGTTTACACATGATGGTCGATGCCTCAGACGAAGACCCAGGACTTATGCCTGCCCGGGACCAACTTTAGCTACTCGCGCCGAGTCTCAGATTAACACCCAGGATATAGGACTCCACAGGGCCGGTTTGGGCTCTTAAGACGAGCCTGAGACGAAGACTTTGCTTTATAAGTATGGGCCCTGGATCATATGTGACGCACCAGACCAGGTCGCGCATGATGTCACGCTGTGGCCTGTCCGGTTCCCTGTTCCAGTTGACCCCAACAGGACGGTGATTCCTTCCACTTATGGGCTTAGTTGTGTTCCGGCAGCTGAAAAGTATCGACACAAATTTATCTCACGAAGTCCTGGGTCAAGGTGTGAAAGATGCGGGGCCGTGCAGCTTATGGATGCAGTTGAAAGAGAAGGAACGATGAAAAGATATACTTCACTGCTTCCCTGAAGTCAGAGAAACTAATAACACAGTGAAAAAATCCCGTAATGAACATCACTAAGTGCCGGGGATCGAACCCGTACCCTGAGTAGGTCAGGGCAGCATACCAGCCTCGACACTGATGAGCCTCTAGCGAGGTTTCCATATTAGCTCATCGGTGGCGTACTTGATATGCTGCGCTGACTTCTACCCAGAAGGCACGGGTTCGATCCCCGGCAGTTAGCGGTGTTCATTACGGGCTTCCCCGAAGACTTTTTGGGTGAGGTGTTCTAAGGAATGGTTGAAAAAATCTGTATAAATAAAATCGACAGAAAGAGAGAGAGAGAGAGAGGTGCATGGGGTGGGGTCAGTGCACTTTGTGATCCGTTAATCGTCACTTCATGTGGTTAATGTGACAGGTATGTGTGTGTGTGTGTGTGTGACCGGTGACAAGCTGTGTTGCTAGTAGTGTCAGACAGCCAAGATTAACCTAACGTGACACTCGGCAGTACCGCGTGGCCGGCATCGGCGAGGCGGCGCTGGAAGCAGTCCACGGCACCCAGTACGAGTACGGCAACATTGCGGACGTCATCTGTGAGTACCCTGCGTCTTGCGTCTCACTGGCGCCCTTACTCGGCACAGAACACCACTTTGGTTTGCTGTCTTTTTTCATTCTTTCTTTCACTATTCCATTACTTTCGCTTTCAACTGTCTCATGATCTCGCACTTCAGTTTCAACTACCTCATCATTTCTCATTTTATTGGTTTCGATTACAACTTTTATTATAACCTTCAGAAGAAAAACATATGATCCTCTTGATTTATTTCCACACGAGCAACATTACGGCGACTCTTCCATCACTTTCCACACGACTGAATGCTAAGACTATAAGTAATCCTAAGTGATACGATGTCCTCCGTGACAGACATGGCTGCGGGAGGAAGCACTGACTGGGCTTACGACACGGCGGGCATTCAGTACACTTACGCCCTGGAGATGAGGGACACCGGCACCTACGGCTTCCTGCTGCCTGCAGAACAGATCATCCCGACGGGAGAAGAAACCTGGGCAGGCATGATTGCCGCCATCAACGCCGTCAATTAGTTAGCTGTGGATGCCGCCCGGAGCGACGTGTCTCGGGGAATTCCCTCATTGTCACCATAGAAAATGAGTTGAAACTCCAAAGGAATAAAAAGGGTTTATAATTACGTTCACTCTCATTGGAAGAAAATTAAATATTTTGTCATGTGGAGGAGAATGGCCTCAACGACAAAAATATAATTTGATATTTCAAAAGAATTAAAGACTTGGTCAGCTACCTTCAGTGTCTTGGGTGGAGAAGAATTTGTTATGGCAAGGGAAGGGAAAAATAAAATATATGTTTCCATTTCAAAAGAACATTTTCTTTTAACCTGTAATATCCTGGGCGGAAGAGAATTCTGTCATGGGAAAGGGATGACCTGTGACACGGTTCTCAACAGAAACAAATGTCAATTAACATGATCTGAAGTGTTCCGTCACGGGTGGAAGGACGACCAGAGACAAGGTTCACAAGGACAAGTCTTTCTCAACAGGTCCTTCAGGGAGTAAACTGACGCCACGAACCAGCAGAGGTTTTGATAAATAAACCCTACGTGTTAAGACACCGAACTGCTAAAGAAAGTATTTTCAACTTGTCTTGGACGAAATGCTTGATAATAAAAGGTAATATGGCCTGTATCAGAGCACATAATAGAAGGCCCTTTACGTTGCCATTTTATATACTTTGTGTAACTACGCTCATTCGCGTTCTGTAAAACCGATGCTGTGATAGTAAGTCCAGTGTTCTCGGCGCTCAGGAAAAGTAACGAGTCATCCAGGGAAAGGATTTTCCGCAATGAACATCGAAATAAAGTGGAGGCGGCCAAGGGGACGCCCACGGAGTTCGTGACTTGAGCAAGTCGATAGATCCTGCCGGGAGGTGCTCAGGATGGGAAGGGGGCCTGCATGGAGACTCGCCCGGAGGGACCCCCGGATTTGGCGCCGTAGGGTGGGCGAGGCGACACCCACCCGGTGTATGCCCCCATTGATTGATTGACTATTGGTATCGGCAAAATGAAAATGTGGCCGATACTTCGAAACTTTTGTGGCTTACTTATTATGTGATTCAAGACAAACATGCTTCACGACACTGATTATGAATTTATATGATATTATTACATGTAACATTATTCACACCTATAAATACTATTTCAATTTCGACTCCATGACTTCCCTTTTTTAATTATTTTTCTACTATCAACTTTAATGATCATCCAATTATAGTTATTCCCAAATTCCCTTACTTCTAATTTAAAATACAAGGAATTCCATACTTTTATAATCTTACAGATATGAAATTAAATATATAGCAGTCGAGAAATATCGCCCGTTTCTTAGTATCGGAGTATCGCTATCGACTGAAAAGTATCTGTATCGCTAACGGCATCCCGCCTCGCGCAGGGCATCTCGGTGCTTTGTTAGGCGCGTAAATGGGCACGCAGAGGAGCCCTTACCTCTCTCTCCACGCCCGGACTCCCGTTACTGCCGTGACCTCCTGCGCCTCCCTCGTCCACCACGTCTACACCACTTCAAGGACGAAGCTGTGCTGCCTCGTCACTGCCACTCAGAGGACGGGACGCAAGAAAGGAAACCGTGCAAAGGATCATCGCTGAGTCCTGCGTGCTGAAGCCTTCATGTTGGAGACTCCAGTTCTCTTTTGTGAGTCTGTTTGGGGTTTAATTTCTTTAAAGTAAATTGGTGTCTAACCATTTATCTTGTTTGTTATACCTTCCGATTACGGCACCCAACTCTGGAACCTTGACAACGGATAACAAATGGACAACCATAAACAGAAATGATGACGATTACTAAAAGCTGAGTGCCTCCCACCGTCTTGTACTTTATCTTTTTATGAGAAAGGGAAACCCAATAGAAGTCTTTCGCAACCGAGATAGTAGTGTCCCGCGGTCCAATAAGTGCCCTGAAAACCCTTTAAGTACAAAACACATGACCTTGTACTTGCTCGCTTCCATCTCTGCCAGACAGCCAGCCAGCCAGCCAGCCGCCTGCCTTCCCTCCTTGAACACAGTCCCACGGGTTTTCCGGGACCAGGTGGAGCATGACAAGGCCACTGAGAGCCCCGACACCTGCCTCCATTACGGAATTACCCACGGTACACCTTCACCCCTTGCCATTCCATACTTGCTGAGTCGACGATAACCCAGTACGTACTCGGTGATGCAAAATATGTGCATCTGTTTTTACGGCATTACTGCATAATAACTACTACTACTAACTACTTATGCATAAGTATACATGGGTCAGAGTAGATGGAGGCACAGTGGTAGGAAGAGCGCTGATGGATTATATAGTTGTAAGCAAGAGGATGAGTGGAAGGGTGTTAGATGTACATGTGTTGAGGGGAGAGAATGGTGGAATGTCTGACCATTATTTTGTGGAGGGAAAGGTGAGAGTGGGTGAGAGATGGGCTGATTATTTTAAAGAATTGTTGAATGTGGAAGATGAGAGAGGCAGTGGCAGAGGCTGTGGGGGATGCTAGGAGAGTAACTGAGATGGGTGAGGAGAATGAAAGGAGACAAGAGAGGAGGTGCAAGTGGCGTTAGGGAAAATGAAAGCGGGAAAAGCCCCAGGGTTGGATGGGTGTCATGGAGAATGTCTGAAAAAAAGTGGAATCGGGACTGTGGAATGGTTGGTGAGGCTGTTCAACGTGTGCTTCAGAGAGGAGGTTGTCCCCTTGGAGTGGAAGAGAGCATATGTAGTGCCACTATATAAAGGTAGAGGTGATAAGTATGAGTGTGGTAGTTTTAGGGGTATCAGTTTGTTGAGTGTGGTCGGCAAGGTGTATGGGAGAGTATTGATTGATAGGGTCCAATGGGGGACAGAGTGTACGGTTGGTGAGGAGCAGTGTGGGTTTAGAAGCGGCAGAGGGTGCATGGATCAGGTGTGTGAGAAGTATTTTGGTAGAGGTAAGGAAGTGCTCTTGGCCTTTATGTACCTGGAGAAAGCCTATGATAGAGTTGATAGGGAGGCATTATGGAGTGTAATGCGGATGTAGGGAATAGGAGGTAGGTTATTGGCTGCAGTGAAAAGCTTTTATAGGAATAGTAGGGCATGTGTGAGAGTTGGCAAAGGTGAGTGTGATTGGTTCGAGGTGAATGTGGGGTTGCGGCAAGGAGAGTGAGAGTCTCTGCATGGTTGTTGAAGTTTAGGCCGAGTCAAATACTTTCTCATGATCTATGAAGGGCATACATAGATGTTTATAGCACTCAAGCTAATTTTTCTATAGTCCAACCAAATTCTCGAGTCCGTTTGGGCGGAGGCTCCCACGGGTCCATTTCTCCCCTCTGCTCTGCCACACAGTTCCAACACCTATTTTTTCCTATCATATGTTACCTTTACCTTACATATGAGAGGAAGAGATAGGTGTTGGGACTGTGTGGCAGAGCAGAGGGGAGAGATGGACCCACGGGAGCCTCCGCCCAAACGGACTCGACAATTTGGTTGGACTATAGTCAGGGTTGGGAAAGGAATGACAAGGAAACCAAAGAAAAGCATACAGTACAGAACCCTGCTAAGTTAGTCGAGTCCTGAGCACCGCCCCCTTCCCCTGCCTTTGACGAACATGATATTTAATGTAGACGTGACCGAGAATCATAAAGTAAGAACTGAACTTGGCCGCGTCATATCATGCGTGGAACTGATAACAGATGAACAACCAAAGTCTTTTTTCCCTTAAACTGTTTATTTTATGGTAAAAAACAAACTGAGTGGCAGAAGAGAGATTTGTAAGCCAGGATAGACAGAGAAGTAGATGTAGAGATGAAAAAAACAAAAAAACAGAGGTGGAGAATGTTGGGAAAGGTCTTGTCTTGTAGCAGACTTACAGTGGCTGCTGCTAATGATGATGATGATGATACGTGGTTGATATTAATTAAGGTCGTCCATGTGAAGGTGACCCGTTGAGCCGCCGCGTTATCTCAAGGGAAAACGACTGTATTTCGTTTTAGAGGGAGGATGAGAACGCACAGCTGCCGCGATAACCAAGACGGAAAAATTATCCTAATTTGATTTTCTCGCCTCATTCACACACTACAAATATTTATTATAAGCGGTTCATGATTTAGGTTCTCCCTCTCTGACTTACGGACTTGTTATATACCCCTACCATTGTATCTTTTTAGTTTCCTGGTGCTAATTCCACATGTATTCCTAGTTGTATAATCACACTCTGTACTGTCTGGGGGTTGGGATGGCATGCTCCTCCCTTCTCCGTTGTTGTTTACTTGCAACAATAAACTATCAATCAATATGGACATTGTGCCGTGACACGAGTTGGCAAGATACACTCTATTATCTTCCTTCTATTTTCTAACGTTGGGTCTGAATTTCTTTTATTTTCCTATATCTCTTTGCCATCACTGTGCCTCTTTATATCCCTGGCAAGTCAGGGTAACAAGTACCTCTCTTTTATAATTTTTGTAGCAAGAAAATTTTCCATACAATCAAACCCTCCCTGGCCGGTGATACATAGTTGCAGTTTTCCTTATAGTTTTGCGTCTCTCAAATGACAGCAGTAGAATTTTTCATTTACATATTCGTCAGTCTGTGCGTATGATTTCAGTAATTCTTATCATTCACACCGTCCTTGAAAACAGTTCTTAATAAGTTCGTTCTGCTCTGTAAAGTAATTTTATCATCGAGGACACTATAATACAGCAAGGGCTCCAATGCGTTCCCTTCATGATTCGCGTGGCCGAGTGCAGCGTGGCAGTTTTCTTAAGCCCCGTTCACACTGTGCCGACTCTGGGCCACGACTATCCACGACTCTAGGGCACGCAAGGCCTTGGGTGTTGAAATGAAATTAAAGGGTCGAGCATGTCTTGAAAGAGGTCTAGAAACGGTCTCCGAATGCTGAGAGGACGCCGGGAGGGGAGCGTGGGGTCGTGAGGTTTGGCGCGAAAAAGTATTCCATGCTAAACTTTTACGACAAGAGTCAGCAAGGGTCTGGACCAACCGTCATTTCCGGTTGAGGTCAGGGGGAGGTCGGGGACAGTCGTCAAGACTATCGTCAACAGTCTTGGCGTGTCCTGACTCCTGAGACAGTCGTCAAGACTGTCGGGGCCATTTTTCATTTTTTTACCGTTTCCTGTCGCCACAGTCGTCGGTGCCGACTACTTAAAAATTATGAGGGACTGTCGCGACGAGTCTTCCTCTAATGAAGGACGTTCATGACGACTGTCGGCTCAGAAATATTGGCTAACACTGCCGCCATCAGGAGATTTATGTTTTCATTTTGCAATCGTAAGCACAACAATTTCTGGGCACGGTTACGTTTCACCGAAACAAATTTGAGAGTCAGTACAGCACGCACGCACTCCTGCTGCCTCTCTTGTGTTGAATGATACAACTAGGGTTGCCATCCTGAGGTCAGAAAAATGTGGAATGCAACATCTCACTCTCCAATACCGAATGGACCCATATTTTAAGGAATTGGTGGCAACCCTAAAATTTCTCGAGCCTGCCATGAATGACAGCCGCTGCCCGCTGCTGGCGGAGGCAGGAGGAAAGGGGGACAGACCTTAAGTCGCGTATTTTACACGTATTTTAGGACTAACCTTGAAAATTTTCACGGACTGGTTTTGTAATTAACCGAAAAATGGGCTCACTACAATTTTAAGATACTGAATTTTATCTGCTTGACCATTCACACCAAAGTCTATATATACCAAGTCAAGTCATACGCAGCTTTGTGGGAGGAGACACGGCAGAGGCGTGGCTTATGCATGACGTTGCTTGGAGCCAAACTAGTGAATGTAGAAGCTGGGATTTAGAGAAAACGAAGAAAGGCGGACTAATTTAAATCAATCACCTCAACATGCCGCCCCCTCACACCCCACACCGCCGTTTGTAGACATTGGAATTACAGTCACACATAGCACAATAAAAAGGCATATTTTTTCGTCAATGGCTTGCCCGAATGCGCAGTGAAAGAAGGCGAGAATGCACATCCAGAGTGCACACACGGCCGCGATTTTAGTCACCCGTGAACTGGCGGGTATTTGGCTTCAAGTGACGTCATCCCGCTGCTCCGCCCCATACCGCCCTCTGCGCTTGCTGGTCGCAGTTTTGAAGGCAGAGTGACTTGACTTGGTATATATAGACTTTGATTCAGACAACCAAACACGGAACAAATGTCGCTCCGTATTGGTTCAAAACGGAAGCTACGTTTCACTCTCGAACATAAAACGATTCCGTGTTTTAAGGAACGGGTGGCAACCCTAGACACAACGGAAAGTCTCGGACCATTATAGCCTATATGCCGCAGGACCCATGAAGAGTGCTATTAAGATGTCTACGGCCAAAATGTCCTTTTAAAATTCTGGGTTGAATTCGGCGACTGTCGGCAAGGCTGCCGCCAAGACAGTTGGGAAGACCGTCGGCCAACTCCTTGGCAACTGTTGGCCAGCTGGTCGGCCAACCAGTTAACAGACAATCTGCAAGACTGTCGTCAAGATCGGCTGCAGCTGTCGGTCAATCGGTTGGCACAGTCGTTATTCTCGTAGACATGGCGCCATTTAAAAAAATGACTAGTTGCCAGGATGTCGCAGACATGCTGGCAACTAGTTGCCCGAATGTCACAGACAGTCGGCAATCATACTAGCCGATACCAAGACGCCCCCCCCCCAAAAAAAAAAAAAAATTCCCCCCCCATTCTTGGAGCACGGGAGCCGACGTGTCAAATCTAAAAGTCGCTGGGTTGTAAAAGTCGCTGGGTTGTCGTGGCCCAGAGTCGGCAAAGTGTGAACGGGGCTTTACTCTTTGTACTGGTGTACGTTAAGCTGTGCAATCTAATTACTCCCCCGTAGGTGGTGGAAACTCGAGGACAACGAAGCCCTTCCGTAGCTAGACAGGTTAGGTTAGAATAGTTTGCATAAATCTAACCTAACACTCTCCTCCGCTACGTTCCGGGCAGGGCCGCCGCCAGAGTCCACCGGACCAGCCAGGCGGAACTATATAGGGAAAAATGCCCCATGACATACATGGCATCAAGGTCAGAAAGCGTTTTACATGGCCCAAACACCGCGTGACAGAATTAGCCCAGCTGCACGTATTTTCCGAAGGACCAAGGAGTACCTCGCCTCTAAATGTGTCCTGGAGCCAAGCAGACTCCCCGGCGCGAGGCGGAGAGGCGTGGTGACCAGCAGGACAAGTATACAGGAAAGACTGAGGCATGAACATTTTTTAAGGTTAGTGTGCCTTGTGTTACAAAAACGTTTGAGAACCACTCAGCTAGACAATGGCTACTTGCTAGCTGGCTAAAGAGCCCTCTGCTTCATCAACCTGAGCTAACAGACAATGTAAAGGCAGCGGCAGTCTCCCGTCATGACTCATCTCCAGTTACAGCAACAGCAGGAAGTAACTCTTCCTCCGCCTGCTCTTGCCTTGCAGGCTGCACCTCATTGCTTTGGTCTCTTTTCTTTTTGAAAAAGCTTCTTATATCCATAGACTCAGACTCAGGTCTTGCCCGCTACTACCAATCAAAAAGCTCTCTCGCTCACACGTGTGCGTGGGGCGGGATACGCACCTTGGCTGGCGCCTGGCACCACTGCCTGACTGATGCCTGACTGGCCAGTGGCCGTGAATAGGTAATTGGAACGTGAACCGGACGGGATAAAAAACGCGTGATCTCCGCATGAGATCTATCAAATGTAATTTACAGTACTAACAGCTTAACAAGAATTAAGATTTTGTATTGGCCTGGCTTGGGCTATTGTTAAAAAAAACAAAAAAACTTTGAGATCCGGGGCTATTCATAGGACACCCGAATGCCCAGGCCTAACTACGCCACTGGGGCCGGTTTCATCAAAGGTCCCAAGTCCTTGGAAGTGTGCTCAAGGAGTCCCAAGCGTCTACGTCTTCGTGATCAAGTCGCCTTACCCTTCCAAACCTCTCCGAGCCTTATGGCACTGTGCGTACATCCCCCTCCCCATCCACCCACCCCACCGCCACCACGCCGCTGTCTCGTGCAACACTCCTCGGAGGCCGTGACAGGCACCGTGCCTCCTGTCTCGAGGCCAAAGGCACTTGCTTTCTGACAAATAAAGATAAGGGTGTGACTTCAAGCTTCATGTGAAAGAGGGCAAAGGTACACATGAAAGTTCGTTGTTTTTAAACTTGTGCTCAGGGTATAAAAGGCCCACCGGCGGGGCCAGGCGGCACACATCATGCGCGTCACGGTCTTGCTGCTGCTGGGGCTGGCCGCCCTCGCCTCGGCCGGCACCACCTCCTACCATGGGTTAGTGCTGACCTTTCCTTTCATACTCTTAACACGAAGCACTTATTTCTTAAGCACAACGGACTTCCTGAGGCAAAAAATAAAGGTATTGCACAAACACGTCCTCCACTGTTATTGCTAAAGCTGGATGGAGTCTGCAAAAGTCCAGTCGACCTACACAGAACAGCTACAAGCCTAAGGGTGCCGCCGCAAGTGTCGCAAACATGCATTTGCAATAAGATGTGGAACTTTTACCATTTTCAACAGTTTATTGAGTCGATTCCGAGCACAGCGAAACCAAAAGACTTTCTGGAGAGCCCATCCTCGCAACACACTTTATTCTTGCCTCTCCCAGGCACCGGCTGGTCAGCGTCCTGCCGCACACGCAGGCGGGGGTGGACCTGGTGAACGCCCTCGTCAAGACTCATCACGTGCAGGAATGGACCCACGCACGTGGCCCTGGCGTGCCTGTGGACCTGCTGGTGCCGCCGCGGAGCTTCGAGGCTCTGGTCAGCACCATGAACAGGAACGGCATTTCTGTCACCGTCAAGATTGACGACGTCCAGGCGTAAGTTGCCTTGGCGTGTTGCTTGATCATTTCCTTGTAGTAATACAATATCTAGCAAGGCTGCTGCGTCCAGACTCTGGGGGTTAGCTCTTTGGTCACACTTCCGCGAGGCTGGTATATAGCTGAGAGTGACTGTGTTTCTCCAGAGTCATCGACCAGCAGATGGAGGAGCACCGCGCCCGCAAGAGTGCGTCTCGGGCCTTCGACCACACGCAGTATCACACGCTGGAGGAGGTGAGGCTCACAAGGTCTCGCACGCACGAGAAATGGGACTCGCTGCACGAGCAGCCTTGACTCTGAGTCTTGCACTCACCCAGAGGACCACTGTTCAAACTTGTGCTGACTAGTCGACTGTTGTGAATCGTTCCCGAGTTAACCTTCTTTTCTCTGCCACCTTCGTGGCCTTCCTGACAGATCTATTCCCTCCTGGACGAAGTGGAGGCTGGCTCTTCCCTCGTGACCACGTACACGGCCGGCACCACCTACGAGGGCAGGGACATCCGCGTCGCTAAGGTATTGGGGGGTGCGCGGGGTGGCATGTTTAACTTAATTAAGACCCAGAAAACTTATAAACTCGTTTTCTGAAAAGGAACGATTCAAACGTGATGATTTCTGAGCCAGAGAGGAAGGGATGGAAGGGCTGGGGCAGACTACTAGGCCTCTCAAAATAGCTTGCTAGCCCTAAAGGCCTACACGAAAAGAAAACGTATTACCTCGAATAGATCACATTCTCATGTGATTCTAAAAGTGTAATGCCCCCCATGTCATAGAGAAACAGCAACAATAAAGGCAATAACAATAGTGATGTGGAGGACGGTAAAGGTATACTAAAGCAACTTGTCGCTGCAGGTGTCTACAGGCGGCACGAAGCAGACCATCTGGATCGACTGCGGCATCCACGCCCGCGAATGGATCTCTCCGGCCACGTGTCAGTACATCCTGGACCAGCTGACCTCAGGCTACGGCAGCGACAGCGAGGTCACGGCGCTGCTCGACACATACGACTTCCACGTCATGCCCTCGGCTAACCCAGACGGCTACGACTTCACGTGGACAAGCGTGAGTGGCTCTCCAGTCTGTGACTGGGTAGAAACTTCTCTCTCTCTCTCTCTCTCTCTCTCTCTCTCTCTCTCTCTCTCTCTCTCTCTCACAAAAAAAAAAAAGTTAACGCGCTCGCCTCACAACCGAGAGGTCTCGAGTTCGATTCCCGGGCGGAGTGGAGACGGATGGGCAGTCTCTTTAATCCGTGCCACCCAGCAGTAAATGGCTGCTAGGTGTCAGTCAAGGGTTGTGTCTCACCTCGCAGGTGTGCGTGGACGCGAGGTTTCAGCCGTACCAAGAGATCCGTCACTTCTGAAATCCGATCTCAGTCGATCGGAAAGGGTACTGGCTGGCGATTGTGAGTTCATCGCATGGTCAGACCATGGTGAATCACACACACACACACACACACACACATGGTAATGATGTCTGTCCTTTCAGGATCGCCTGTGGCGCAAGAACAGAGTTCCTTATGGAGATATCGGTTGTCACGGCACCGACCCGAACCGTAACTTCGACTCCTCCTTCGGTGGTCCCGGCACATCTGACAGCCCTTGCTCCGACACTTATCACGGTGAGGAAGATGTTCATAAGACGGCAACATGTCCTAGCAGAGTGATCTGAGCAGATGAATAGTTTTGATAAAGGTTCAATACACCATTTTCTGACGATCCTTGATGTGCTTTAAATGGAGGGCGTTCCGAACTCCGTGAAAGCAGCGGGCAGCAGTACTGCACCATCCACTCCCTCGGCTGAAGGAAGCGGAAATGCAACAGAACCTTTGTTTCTTTAATTAAAAGATCTGAGAGGAGAGTACTGCACACTTTCATTCGAATAATATCGTATGAAATATCGCAGAGAGGAAAGGATTGCTCACTTTGTTTTACTTCTTGGAAAAAAATTAATCTTCTGCAAACTTGACAGACCCAATTTCATCTCGCCGTCTGCTTATAAATATGATGCAAAGGTGACCTAAGTCAGAGTTCCAGTGATGTGTGGCCATTCTAGATATTTAACTGTACAAGTATTGAATGTGTCAGCTTCGGCTTTTGACGAAAATATATTTAAAATAAATATTGGTACTGGTAACCCTTAAACAGTTCCATATACGCGATAAAGTTATTTACAGAGGCCAAGCCCCGCCCACAAAGACGGGAAGCAATCACACAGACATAACAGACGGTTTGATTATTTTGGAATGACAAAAAAATAATGATCAGAAACGGAGCATCTAAGAATAGAGATAGACTATTAGTGGTAAAAATGATGATGATGATGGCAATTGCTTGCTAATTAGTAGCTCAAACGCTGGCAACATGTTTCCATTTAGCTATTTCAATCAAGGTAGATAAGTTAGTTAATAGATCTGACGGAAACTTTGTGTTTACTTATCACCAGGAAGGGAAAAGGACAAAGATGATAAAAAACGTCATCCGCCCAAAACTATCGTCAAATTAACCATAAGCATCAAAACTCACCAAAATATCCATCAGTGAGACACAGTAATACTGCACATTTACCAGCAAATGAATTAACTGTTCTGTTTTCGGCGGCAGGTCCTTCGGCTTTCTCAGAGAAGGAGTCTCAAGCAGTCCGTGACGCCCTCTCGGCCCTGGACACGAAGATTTACTTCTCCATCCACTCGTACTCACAGCTCTGGATGACTCCGTACGGCTACAAATACGCCCTGCCCGCCAACTACAACGAGCAGGTGAGTCAAGCGATCCGTGGCGGGGCAACTAGAGCCGCGCGGGTAACAAGTCTCGTGAAGCGGTGAAACGATGCCCCGAGCTTCGCCGAGGCTGTGCGCTGACGAACCCTGGGCGGCGAGGACCAGATTAAGAATGCCAGAGCCCGAGTTATGTAGCCTGTTTGGTATATTTAATTACTCTTGTCGGCTCAACGGCTTTCTTAGTGATACATAAGCCTTGATAGTAGCTGTGAGGGCTGAGAGTAGAACAATTTCAACTACACCTACTTCTCTCACACCGTTGTTATTACAGTTACTCAGGTGACTTCATATACAGTTCAGTGAAGAAAAGTCAATGATAAGAAATCGGTAAGAGTATATAGAAATTATGGAAGAAAACAATAAATAAAGAAAATGTGCCTCCTGACTGAAGTCGTGATGTGTGGTGTGTGTGTGTATGTGTGTGTGCTTGTGTGTGTGTGTGTGTGTGTGTGTGTGTGTGTGTGTGTGTTGCTTAGGTATCAAAGTTTCCGTGGTGTCAGACAGCCAACACTAACCTAACGTGACACTGCAGTACCGCGTGGCCGGCATCGGCGTGGCGGCGCTGGAAGCGGTCCACGGCACCCGATACGACTACGGCAACATTGCGGACACCATCTGTGAGTACCCTGCGTCTTGCGGCTGAGTGTCAGTTCCACGGTTACTTCCACAGTTCAACACAACGGCTTCCTAAGTGCCCAGACCAAACAACTCTCCAGGTTTGTTTGGCTTTCTGTAAATCACAAATGACTACAGATGATTCTTGTGTGGTAGTCGTATTCTGTGGCTAAAGAAAATATTATAAACTTGAGGATACTGCAGAAAAGATATATGTAGTGTTCGATGCCTTACAGAAACCTAACAGATCTTGGGAGTTGTCTGGTTTGAGCACTCATAAAGCCGCTGGGTGGACTCCGGAACTGGTCCTTTAACCCGGTAGCTGCGGGGGTCAGGTTTCTTAGGTTAGGTTAGGTTAAAGGCCCCTCTAAGTAAAATAATGAGAAAGAATCATCACTCACGTAAACCATTTCATAATATATATATCAACGCATGTGTGATCAGATTATGCATCATCTTATTTGGGAGGTTTATATCATGGCAGAAATTTGGCCCATCGCTGGTACACGGTAAAGCCACAAATTTGGCCCATCGCTGCTACTGGGTTAATCACAAATTTACATGCATGTAAAGACTGATTATCCTCCTGTAGTTCTCATTACCTTGTGTATCCTTATGTTTATACTCTCCTTCCTATCCTGAAAAAAAGGAACACGCCTTGAACTCGTTTCCACATCAGTCACTGTCCAACAACGCATCGAATTTTATTTATAATACGACTGAGCACAAAACACTAGAAATGAATCCTTGATGAGGCGATGTTAGACTTACATACTTTTAATGAGATCTCATGCTTCCATTTGCAACTTAAACTTTTCAAAATATTCTCCGGATGAATTACTTCTAGCGAGATCTCATGCTTCCATTTGCTACTTAATCTTTTCAAAATATTCTCCGGATGAATTACTTCTAGCGAGATCTCATGCTTCCATTTGCTCCTGCAACTTTTTAAATATTCTCCCGAAAGTATGAAATATAATAAGCATTCGTCTCCACACGAGTAGCATTTCAACTGGACATGAAACACTTCAATCATGACGGAACACACACTACAAATATGTCCTTAATGATGAGGTACTCTCCGTGACAGACCTAGCCTCGGGAGGGAGCTCTGACTGGGCCTACGACGGGTTGGGCATTCAGTACTCCTTCTCCCTGGAGCTGAGGGACACCGGCCTCTTCGGCTTCTTGTTGCCTGCAGGACAGATCATCCCTACGGGAGAAGAAACCTGGGCCGGAATAACTGCAGCCATCAACGCCGTCAACTAATTTAATACAGTCGATCACACACTTCAATGGGTGATGCCTAGAGCGACATCTCAGAGAATTCCTTCACTGCCACCGAAAATGTGTTGATACTCCCAAGTAATAAAAGGCTTTTGCAGATACCTTCACTGTCATTGTAAGGAAAGAAAATATTTTGACGTGAGAAGAGAAATGGCCAGAAAGATGAAATATACTTTGATACTTCAAAAGACATATTCAGAATGGTTTAATGACCTTCAGTGACTTTGGTGGAAAATAATTTGCCATGGGGTGTGAAGGGTTACCAGAAAGACAAAAATATATGTTGGCACTTCAGAAAGAATCATAGTGTCTTTGATTACCTACAATATCTTGGGAGGGAAAAAAATGTCATGGGGCTCCCGGTAAAAATATTCACAACAGAAACATTTGTATCTTAACATAACCTGGGCTGAAGTGTTCCATCACTTGTGGAGGGACGACCAGACACAAGATTCACAAAGACGTTTTTCACAACAAGTCCTTCGGGGAGCAAACGAACCAAGATATTGATTACAAAAGAAAAGATAAACGAACAGATTTAATAAGGTTTAAAAATCAATTTTCATTTCTTTTTGACAAATGGAAATTAAAATATTTTGATTAATTTATGAACAAAAACATCTAGGACCATATTCTCAAATGCTTCGCCGCTTACACACTCACATTTGACAGGGTATTTGAAGGGGTCTTGGGCATTTTCAGGGGTACATTTATGATCCTGGTGATAGTTTGACCCTCCTTCTGTACCTTAAACGTGAAAAAACACCCATGGAAACCTGATTAAACTCCATTTTAGCCTTTGGAAATAGATGACGTGAAGCGTCTGAGAATACCGATCCTAGATTTCCCATTTATTTCGGGGATGATAAGAACAAAATACAAAAATAGTTTCGATAAAAAAATGGAACCAAAAAGAAAAAGGTGAACTAAGTTTATTATGGAACTAGTAAGGAAAATGAAACAATAGTGGAGCTATTAAGAATAAATCAAACAAAACTAACTGTAGTTCCTGTGAAAAATGTGAAAAACAAGGTAAGAAGACACCTACCGAAACGGGCGCAAGCCACTCCCAGTGAGGAATATATGTCAAGTGAGGAGGGTGCTGAAGCCCTCCAAAGACCCTTCCCATGTCCTCACTAACCGTTTCCCTATTGTCTCATCAACACCTGAGAGTAGTTCAGCATGCTCTCAAAAGACAGATCCTCTCTCTATCCATACCACTCTACATTCACACAACATAAACACCTTTTCCCAAAATTCAAAATGGAGTATCAAAACACTGCCTCGGAGTCCCCGCCTTGGGGGGGGGGCCACGAATTCCCCCAGAGAATTGTTCCTGAACATGCAGTTTTTACAACTCATACCATCATATAAGATATTTGAGTTTCAACATGCTAACCACACCAAGTATCATTATTTATTTGAACCATTACAAATTCATACAAAAAGTCTGTACAAAGTTGAATCTTCATTTTCTTCAACTCTTTTTTGAGCATATTCCTACAAATTCTTACTCTGCTGTTTAATTTCAGCAAGATTTTTCAAGTGGCTGAATTATCATCTTTCAACTGTAAGTATGCCTATCATTTTGACATGAAAGTAGTATACCATGACAAGCTTGGAATAAGTTACTGGTGATGTATATGTGGACATCAATTGCTGGACAACTTCTTTTGTGTCTCATATATAGCAATTCAGAGCTCACAGAATTCCCATCTTTGGATGATAACTAAGCTCCATGAAGTGTAGTAGTTTTTAATACAAATGTAGTGCCGGGAAATTATGGCAGCCATGTGGTGTCTTTTCCATTGGATGAGACAACAAATGTTTGGAAATGTGTAATGTTAAGATAGTTAAGGCAAGCCAGGAGCACTTATGTTAAACCAATGTATATCCTTCACATATTTCACCTGTAGTGAGGAATGTGAGAGGGTAATAGATAACATCAAATTACACTTAGTCATGTAGTCGTACTGTTTTTTCTCTGGGGTGAGCCAACTGATTTGAGAGAATGTGATAAGAAAAATGCATATTGCAGTTTCATGTAATATCAGCTTAAGTACCAGAATCAAATCAGTTTCAATTTTATTTTGTCGCCACACTCATCCATCCCTTAGAATTACTAGGTATATCTAGAAGCCTGACTGATTCAGTGGCTGTGAGATCAGTTACACAGAGTTATATCTTGCTTTTTTCTGGAACAGGTATGCAAGATGTGAAGCTTTCTACCCTGAAGCACTTCTTACTATTATCCTGACGAATCTTCCAAAACTTTTCCTTAAAAAATCATTTGGCACATGAGCATAACTATGTATTTGTTTTTTTGAGAAGCCAGACACATTTTCACAGGCAGCAGTGACTCAGTTTAACCAGTAACTGTGGTCAGCTCAACTTTCCCATCATAGTTGATGGACATTAGATAGGAAATCCTTTCTGGGTCAAAGCATCATCTGAGGCCGTGCAGATGTGAGGGCAGGCTGAGAACTTGGTGGTTGAAGTTGAAAAGGCTGGTTTTCAAGCACTGTACTCCACTGTCCAAAATTTTCAGGTCGGAGTCTATCTTCTTTTACTCCTGATGTCTAAGATTACCATAAAACGACACGGACCTGCAAATATAAACAAGATGACTGACATGCTCAGTAGATCAGAGGATAATACAAGTGAGATAGATAGAAAACCTAATCCATTCTAAAATTGAGATTTTTACAACTTTTAGTGTACAATATCTTAAAAATTGTTATCTCATAGTCGTGTCAGCTGGGCATGGGGTGAGTGGACTACAGGGCCATCTGGCCTCCAGGTCAGTGACATCACTGGTGTCACTGATGGTCACTGTCACTCCCCTCCTCTATTTCAATAGGCCGCCTCACTGGACCACACTGCTACAACACAGCATTGGGATCCATCTCCTCATTAGCACAGTGTCTCTCTTCAGGCTAACAGTATGAGTGCCTCGGCAGTCATAACTCCTATTAATCAAACTGTTGCCCTGTGCAACTCTGCTATCTACACAATCCTTAAAAACACACACGACTCACATGAACAGTTGTATGAAGAGCGGTGAGGCATGGGGCAGCAGGTTACTAATTATGTCTGGGAAGGACGGCCGGTCGTACCCATCTGCCTCCCAGCACCAGCATATCAGGTCTGCCAGCCACTTGTTGGTGAGGCTCTGCACATTAGTCTTGAGGGTGTGGCCTTTGCTTACCATTTCCTTCACCTTATCATTGGTGCTCAGGTCCTGCAGAAAGCATAAGGTTACTGCCCTCTCAGTGCCACCACAAATACTGCTGGAAATGTTGATATCATGTAAAAGCTGCTCCCTATGACGATGCTATGTATGGATGAGGAAGAATCTAGGTCCTTATGAAAGTATTAAGGAGGTAAACTTTGCCCATCAAAAACTGTTTAAAAAATTGGACTTTGACAGATGTATGTATGATAACTTAACTCAGTAGCAGCGACGGGCCAAATTTGTGGCTTTACCGTGTAGCAGCGACGGGCCAAATTTGTGGCTTTACCGTGTAGCAGCGACGAGCCAAATTTGTGCCATGATATAAACGCCCCCAAATAGATGATGCATAAACTGATCACAAATGCTTTGATATGTATTATGAAATGGTTTGTGTGAGTGATGATTTTTTCTCATTTTTCTCACTTAGAGGGACCATTTAGAAACATGGTCCCCACTGCTACTGGGTTAAATCACCACTACCATTGCTCTCCTGCCCTCAGTTCATTATTTTCTAAGGGGCAGAAGGATGTGTATTCTTAGGAATCTTAGCTATTGTGTTTTTATATGGTTGTTAACTCACTTCATGGCTGAGTTTGATGTTAGGTACAACACACATTTTCATTACTCACTGTTACATCTTGCTGGCCTGCTTGCTCTCCTTGGGTGGTTGTATAGTGTGACTTAAAAGGAGAGTATTTTAACTAGTATCAAAGAAGGATGTGACCCACCTGGTATGGTGTTGTGCCAAGCGTAAGAATTTCCCACAGGACGATGCCATAGCTCCACACATCACTCTGGGTTGTAAACCTCTGCTTTGTGAAGCACTCAGGTGCAAGCCACCGCACAGGGAAGACTTTAGAGTGACCTGGTGAGAGAGAAGAGTGAATGGTAGTCAATAAACCACTGGAGACTAAGGAAATGAGTAGCAATGAATGTGATTAGGTCTGCTTACCCATGCTTTCTTCCCTCTGATGTCAGAAAAAATAATGTAATGCCTTTTGATGGACACTTTCTTGCTCCCTCTAGGGACTCTGACAATGGCACAGGTATGAATTATTTTGAAAAACATTGGATATCTTAGAAACACTCATGGAGGCTGCACATGAGGCAAGGCTTAGCCAACTGACTAGTATGATAAAACTCTTGCTTTGGTCCTGGTAGCTGCCAGAAAATCAAAGGGGAGGATGTATGTAGTTTTGTTCTGCCATCCTTTATTTTTTACCCTTTGATGCTAGTTCCCCTTGGTCCCTTGGCATTAAGTATCATACATTTAGGGATTTTGAAAAAGATTGCTGCAAAGCATGTAAAACATTGGAGGAAGTGGTAAGTGTGCCTGCTTCCACCACCTGCTGCCATCTCAGCCACCACTGACACACTACACAACACTGCAAGTGAAACGTGGGCCTGGAATGAAAGTCAGAGGTCTAGAGTGCAGGCAGTGGAAATAAGTTATTTGAGGAGTGCTTGTGGTGTGCGTAGAATGGATGGAATGAGTAACGAAAGTGTGTACAAGCATTTTGGAATGTGTCACGGGGGTGAAGGGAAGAAGTGTGGAGTGGTGGAAGAAGTGAAGCTACAGACTGTGGTTTGGCCACATGGAGCGAATGGAGGAGAGTAAGATGACCAGAAGGGTGTATGTGAGTGAGATAGAGGGAGGGGATGCTAGAGGACGACCTCCAGTGAAATAGAGAGATAGGGTGCAGGAGTACGTTAGGGAGAGGGGGGAAAGATCTTTGAGAAACTTTGAGCAGGCAAGGAGGGAGTGTCTGGATAGAGAAAGTTGGAAACTCTTCTACCGTGGCCATCCCCTGGTGGGAGCTCCTAGGAGCATGCGTCGATGAAATGATGATGATGATGATGATGATTACCTTCCTAAGCCAACAGTTCTTTCTACGGTAAAACTTACGAATGTGGTAGCAGCTCCTCTCTGTGATCCGGGTCATGCCGAAGTCTGATATCTTAATTTTCATGTCATCATTAATCAGGCAGTTGCGAGCAGCAAGATCCCTGTGGACGTAATTCTTGCTAGCCAAGTATGCCATGCCATCAGCAATCTGGAGGCCCATATCACACACTTGCTGTAAAGAAATGGACAGAGCACCCTGGTAGCTGGTTTGAATGATTTATATAATATTGTTACTGGAAAAATTTAATGATGAATTTGTCATTGCTTAGACAAGTGTGGCTTAAACCTATAGTTCCACACTACCTCTGCACCTGTCCTTGCTTGTTGTGACACATTCCTGAGGTACGCATTTCAGGCATACGTCAAGGCTGACAGAACTGTGCTATTCCTTAATCCTCTCTTTACCTCCAGTCTTAACCCCTTGACTGTGGATTTCCTACAAGAAGACATCACCAAGCTACATGAATGCAACAAAAAGTGAATGAAGAAAAATGTAAAGTCATGCACCTTGGGAGGGGCTATCCAGCATACCAATACCACATGGGAAACACACCACTCTCCACCACAGAGGCAGAGAAAGACCTGGGAGTATACGTTGCCAGGCTACCAGTGAGGGCCAAATCCATGTCAATTGCAGCGGACGAGTTAAACTTCTAGCATTCACGGTTCTCTTGGTTGCCCTTATAACCTGCCCTATGTCATTGTAGTCTGGGGTTGTATAGATCAGATCATCAGTGGTGCAGGACATTCAAACCTGGATAAATTCTGATCTTTAGGCAGGAAATTACTCTAGGTTCAACACTGTACCATATTAACTTTTTAAAAATGGACACTGCAAATCTGGCACCTCATATACGAATTTAAATCCTACTAAAAATACTGCACTATATGTACCCACCAGATTTTCAGCCTTGTCTCCTGCATCCTTTGGTACAAGAGTGACTTTCCTCATGTACTCCATCACCACCAATAAAAAAAATATCATAACAATTTTGCATACAAGAAGACTAGACTGTAATGCACTCACTTCAATTCTCAGCTTTGTCTCCCGCTGTCTCAGGTATCTAAGTAGGTCCCTCTTATTCATGTACTCCATCACCAAGTAGGTGGTGTCGGGCCCAAACATCACCCCGTAGGCACGGACTATGTGGTAGGATTTCAGTTCCCTAAAATAACAATGTGTGAATGAAGCATACACCACCAACAGAGGAGCAAGGTGCTGAAACTTTATTTAAGAATCTTGCAGCAGTGCAGAATAGAGTAGGGTAAGGGATTTAGGTGCAAGGCAGAAAGTGAGAGGTAGGGAGAACTCCACAGTGGCAAGCCTATTAACCCTTAGATGGTGGTGGAACTTTATATAGACAGTCCAAAATTCATTTCAAAGTTGCAGTGTGACTATATTTAGAGGCTTTTTGAAAAGGAACTCCGTTTTTCCAAAGACAACGTGCAATGGTGCCAGCCACTTCAAACAAACTTTCACCCGCACCGGTCACTCACTGGCTGGGGCTAACCACGAGGCTCTTCAAGACAACCTACTGGTGGCATGGGTCTCACATCAAGAAAGAAAAGTAGTCAAAGTAACCCCTTAGCAAAGAAGTATCTATGTAGAAGTTGAACTCTTAAACTTGATATAAAAATCTTTAAAACAAAATATATATGATACTTATCTGTCAATAAAATTAAGAGGCAAGTAAACTTACAGCATGAGATGGGCCTCAATTAGCATGTCTTCCCTGGACTGTACGTTGGAAGTCCGTTTAACTGCCACAGGAACCCACTCTGAGTCCTTATATAAGTGACCTTTATACACAAAGCCAAAGTTTCCTTGGCCAAGTAAGGAAGTCTCCTCCAGCTTCAGATGGCTTTCGTCTATCTGGTACTTGCTGGGAAAACAAAAGTCTGGATCTGAAAAATAATCAAATATTACATCTAATGATTTTACCCAATAAAACCCTTGGCTAAAAGGACAGGAGTGTTAAAATATCAGTGTGTATAGTCTCAATATTCAGTGAGAACATATGATGAATCTTTCAGGATTATAGTAAAGCTGCCATAGTAAAGGTAGATATGACAGTAAACTTGATTCTTGTGAGAAATAGTACTCTCATTTCCTGGAGAATGCACCAGTCACCAGACCACTGATCCCTGCAGCAGAGAGCCTTGTAATGCACTGAATTAAATCCCTTCTGAGATCCACATAGACCGCCAGTGTCCCCTGTTGAAACTCACACTGGAGCTCCAACAACATGCAAAGTGCTAGGATACAGCCACTTGTTAACTTACCAGGCATGAACCAGGACTGCTTAGATCACTGCAATTTCACAGCAAAGGATAATGCAGCCTTGGCAGAGATACAAGCTCTCTGAGTGGTGTCTAGTGATCACTTTGTATCAGCTTTGACATAATAGCATCTTATGATACAAAACACTTACTTGCAACATCAGGATATCCAGGATTTTCACTAATATCCTTGACAGACAGCTTAGGAGGTCAGAACTACAGACTTACTTGCAACATCAGGATATCCAGGATTTTCACTAATATCCTTGACAGACAGCTTAGGAGGTTGGAACTACAGACTTACTTGCAACATCAGGATATCCAGGATTTTCACTAATATCCTTGACAGACAGCTTAGGAGGTCGGAACTACAGACTTACTTGCAACATCAGGATATCCAGGATTTTCACTAATATCCTTGACAGACAGCTTAGGAGGTCGGAGTCTTCGATAAAAGATGCCCCCACACACCATTCCCAGCAGGAGGAAGATAACCAGTAGCATCAGCATCCATCCATGATCTCCGTTTTGCATCACGGCAGAGTACTGCAAGAATTGAAACAAAATTGAATGTTTAGTTTTTATCTTGCCGAATTTATCATAAAAAAGAAACACAGTAAAGCCTCCTTGACAGTACATGAATAGGTTAATTTACATTCAAATCCAAGGCTTAACCCTTAGATGGCAGTGGAACTATATATATAGATGGTACAAAATTCAGTCAGTCAGTTCTGTATGGCAGAAATATAACAACACTTCCAGATTGCAGTAGAATCTATATATAGACGTTAGTTAAAACATCTTTTATGCGGCGTAACTAAATTTATGCTACGGTCCTAAGGTCAGCAGTGACTATATATAGACCATTCATTTTGGGGGAAGCAACTCTTCAAATCCTGCTTCCGTTTAAAGGTTAACTGAAGCAGGATTTGAAAATGTTTCCATTGCATTTACCGGCAACTGACCTGTGTGGTGAACTCCGTTGTGGCGGCCGTGTCATTCACATTCTTTGGGGCTCCTGTGTAGACTTGAACTTCTACCAGGTACTTGGTGTTTGGGGTCAGTTCCACCTCTACATAGTGCTTGATCCGACTTCCATTGAATTTACAATACGACAAACAGTCCTAAAAGTATAGAGCTCAGGTAAGCAGATATACAGCAGCTGTTCTCAGCCTCTAGTGTAACAGCTTAGCTTCTTCTATGTTCAGTAATTTGATCCAAGATACAGCTCAAAATATGAAGTAAATAAAATGCCAATTCATAACTTATTTCAGACAACGACTAATTACGCGCAGGGATATGAACCTCAAAAACTTTCTGTTCACCGGTGAATGACACTTTGTATGCCAGAACTTGTCCGTTGGGAGAGAGTGGAGGCTCCCACGTCACTTCAACTGTAGACTGGTTGAGTTGTTTGGCGTTTAAACCAATTACCATGTTGGCATTGGCTGAAGGGAATACACAAAGTCATTTAGTCTGAACTTCACTGGCCTTAAAAGACAAATGTAATGTTGGAACTTGCCCCCTAAAGGTGTTGTGGATGTAGAGAACTTAAAGTCTTTCAAAAATTATCCTACAATAATAACAGCAATAATAATGATAATAATAATAATAATAATAATAATAATAATAATAATAATACCAATATGATTAAGTTATTGGGTAAGTTTTATGGGTTTTTCCTTTACGTCATTGCGAGGCACTAATTTGAGCAGATAAAAATCTACACATAGAGGCAAACACCGCAATGAAAACTTGAGGCGTGTGTCTCTGTGCGAGTGGCTGGCAATAAGAGAGAGCATTTGTGGTGGTGTAGGAGTGAGGAAGGTATCCGTGGCGCAGATATGTGGTGTTACATTGCCCTTTAGTGTAGTGCCACGGCGACTAAGCCTGATGGGCGAGCCTCCCATAACTCCCTCTGCCAGTGGGGTACTTCTTTGGCTGACTAGTTAAGGGGTGGCTCTCCCGTCTCGCTGGTCGCAGGTTCGATCCCCAGGGCCGGCAAACCTTTCCTTGTCTGAATTCATTTCTTGTGTGTTTCGTTACGCGCGGTGGTCGTGTTGGAGTGTAGGAAAGAGAAAATCCTGGTATTTCATTAGAATATACACATGAAAGAAATATGACAGCATGAGCAAGTAGTCCTTGAATGGAGCCATTTCTAGGATGTAATATTTTTTGCAGATGGCAGGTTCATTGGGCATCACTTGGTTGGTTAAATTACCTGTATGCTACTAACTTGCTCTGCCTTTCACTGCCGACAGGAGTGGACAGTGTACACCCCCAAAAATGCCACAATGAAATTCAGGTTCGTATTATAAGACACACGCACACGCACAGAGGAGAGAGAGGGGGAGTTTAAAATTTACACTATATACGGAATTTCGCTGCCCTAGAACACATATTTGACAAGGCTTTCGTAGGAGTTGTGGGCATTTCTAGTAGTGGTTTTATGACCCTGGTGGTAGTTTGAGCCTTTCTCTGTACCATAAACCTAAAGAAACACTCATTAGAACCCGACTGACCCACTATTTGACCTTTAGAAATAGCTGATGTGAGAAGCGAAAGTCTTATAATACCAGCCTCAATGTCTTAACTTTAGCTGTCAGCACTATGGCTCAAAAACCATCATCGTTCATCCAAAAACAGCTCATTCAGGAAGAAAAAACAGTGACCCCTCCAATGCTCTCACAGGAAAATCTAGCTCCATTAATATTATCCTACATGTTTAATGTCTGATTCTCTGATGCTAGTTCTCACTTTGCTGATTTTTCTCCAAACCCAAAACAATGATCTCAACATACCTTTTACAGCAGTTGTCTCCACAATTTTTGCAGGCTTAGTTGAGCACAGTTCACAGGGAACTTTGTCAGTGGGGCACTCATACTTGTGTTTATGGCATGCTGACACCTTCATCAGAACCCAGGCAGTTGGGCGCCATTCAGCAACATTACCGATGAATTAGGAGACAAGATCATAGAGTAAGCCACAACAGCCGTGCTGGAGAATCAGCACCGACTTTTCCCTTCATATTGCTTTGCATAGGTCCCTACAGTCCATAGCTGGTGGTCTAAAACAAAGGCAGAGAGCTAACAAACACCAGGCTGCTGCCTCAAAGCTTCAGGAGATATAAAACTGGAAGAGGTTGTGGCAGAATTTGTTTTCTAATCAATTAATCACATTACTCTTGCAAGTGAGCGTGTGCAAAGACGATAGATTTATGAGAATGGAGAGTTACTCATCTCTTATAATATTACTTGATAATAATTGGGTGCAATCAGCTTATTCTTAGTGTGTTGCTTCTCATTTAGAATTTCCAATATAATAAAAGAAGGACATTCATTGACGACAGTTTGAATCTGTGTGGAGCCTGAAAGAATAATCTAAGAAATTTGTTTCCAATGACATAATTCAATTAACAAATTGTGCAAAAAAATTGAGAGTCTGCTGGTACTGACACTGCAAAGAACTGTACTCTAATATTTATGGTCACATCAAAAGCAGTCCGTCCTCATACTGATAACCATACTTGCACCGCAGTTCACTATCTCCAGTAAGTAAATATTTTTTAAAGCATTGAACTAAATAAACACAATTCAAAACAAACAAAATTACAAGACATGAAATGCTCAATCTCCTTTCATCTGTATTTCCTCGGCTTCGACTTGAAATCTTTCAAGAGGAGAGTATATCGAAACACCTCTTCCTGAAATTGACCTCACTTTTGGCTACTCTTCTAAACTCTTTTTTATGGGGGCAGTGATTATCAGGCTTTTCTTTTTTTTCTTTGAACTGCTTCCATAAAAACAAAATAATTTTAAACTGACATATCATCCTTGGGAAAGACAAATTCCTTTCAATCAGTAATTCATAATATTCATGTCATTCTGTAGTCTAGAATACAATGTCACTCACCTCTATCTTGTAATCAGTGTAGTGTGAGAGCTGTGTAAAATTAAAGGATGTTTTCTTACTTCTCCAAATATCTGAAAGCAAATCAGGCAACCAACTATAGTTTATGAAATTGTACATTGATTAACTATAAAAGATTACCTTAATATAAAGCAATAACTTACTCAGAGCTGCTGACCATACACAGGACACCACCTTGTAGAGACAACATGGAAGTATCTTCTAAGTGATCAGTTTTTAAGTTTAAGAAGTTAATCCTAGCTTTGATTTGTGCTGAAGTGGTACCATCATAGCCATTTGGATTGTTAAGATATTTAGTACAATTGCTACCCTTAGTCTTGACCTCTGTTTGCTCTTAGTGTTTTCCACAGCCTTAAGGAAAAAAGTCACATTTAGAGAGTTCAAGATAATTTCTCTCGTGGTTAGGGAGACCTTAACCCAGTAGCAGCGGGGATCATGTTTCTTAATGGTCCCTCCAAGCGAGAAAAATGAGAAAAAATCACCCCTCACACAAACCATTTCATAATATATATCAAAGCATTTGTGATCAGATTATGTATCATCTGTTTGGGGGATTAATATCATGCCACAAATTTGGCCCGTTGCTGCTACACGGTAAAGCCACAAATTTGGCCCGTCGCTGCTACTGGGTTAAGGGTGATCAGGTCTTTTTACCAGGAATAAACCAACTGCACCATAGCTCTCTCAACCAAGGCATGGCTCTACAAGTTCCTTAGCACTCAGAGACCTTTCTACAAAATCCAAAATCCAGGTCAGCCTAACCCCTTGACTGCAGACTTCCTACAAGAAGACATCACCAGCCTACAGGAATGGAACAAAAAGTGGCTGCTACAATTCAATGAAGAAAAATGTAAAGTCCTGCACCTTGAGAGTATCCAGCATACCAATACCACATGGGATACACTCCACTATCCACCACAGAGGCAGAGAATAACCTGGGAGTATATATTACCAGGCTACCAGTGAAGGCCAAATCCATGCCAATTGCAGCGGATGGGTTAATAGAAGCTACTACCCAGCACCAGAGACATGCCACCCTTCCAGTGACAGCCTATATAGTTTGCCTTCTTTGGACTCTTGATATCATGGATGTGGGTTTTCACCAACATCCACGGCAGCGACCATATACTGTACCTCCTCCCATCAACCTATCTTGGTGAACTTGAAGATTCCCTGAACTACTGAAATGATATATGATGAAGGTGGAAAGTTTCGTTTAGTCGGCGCAACATCTGTGGTCATATGCCGGAGAGAGACAGAAGGGGAAGGAATTATAAGAGAAGGGAAAAGACCCCAGGAGACGGGACACAACCCCCGATTAATACCTGATACCCATTCACTGCTGGGTGGACAGGGGCGTAGGGTATCGGAAAAAACGCCCAAATTTTTCCACTCCGCCCAGGAATCGAAACCGGGCTCTCTCAGTTGTGAGATATATGATGAAAGGCTTGCCGTTCCCTCCATGCTGTGGCTGCAACCATTTACACAGCCTTCCTCCATCAGCATGAGCCAAGCAAGATGGCACCACTAAAACACTTGAATGTGCCAGAACAGGCTAGGGTTCAACTACCAGGCCCCACCAAGAAAGCCTACTGGCATAACAGGCAGAACATTAAAAAAGAAAAATAAATAAATAAATAAATAATGCATGGTACCTTTCATTATAAAAAGATTGTCCTTAAAAATCATATTGGGGAAGTGTAACAGAATCATTCAGGCAAACACAAGAACACAAAAACAAAAATAACCCCATATTAACCGTGTAGCAGCGACGGGCCAAATTTGTGGCTTTACCGTGTAGCAGCGACGGGCCAAATTTGTGCCATGATTTAACCTCCCCAAAATAGATGATACATAAACTGATCACAAATGCGTTGATATATATTATGAAATGGTTTGTGTGAGGGGTGATTTTTTCTCATTTTTCTCGCTTGGAGGGACCATTAAGAAACATGATCCCCGCTGCTACTGGGTTAACAACAACAACAACAACAACAACAACAAATAAAATAAATAAATAAATAAAAATGCATAAAATCCCATCACCAGCATGCATGGACTCACCAATCTCAGCTGTGTGGTTCTCATTCTGATACTCCGTGTACTGAGCTTCCAATAAGTTCTGTAAAATAATAAAATGGATTTATAATTTATTTAGTGCAACCGTTCACTGAAGTTCTCATAACGGAAAAATAATAAAATATGATTGAGATAAAGAGTGACATGATGTTTGAATAGAGACAAAGTTTTGGCATAGCAGCATTTATATAATCATACATTGTCACCTACTCATATTAAAAGCGTGTATGTAAGCGTGTATGAGCGGTTTGGTATGGGTGTGATGGCGAAACAAGTGGAGTGTGAGTGGTGGAGTGGGTGAGGCGTGGTGCGTTGAGATGGTTTGGACACGTGATCAGAATGGGGGAGAATGAATTCGTGAAGAGAGTGTATGAGGGAAGGATTGAGGGAAGGGTGTCAGGGGAAGCCTACCTGTAAGTGGATCAATAATAGAATAATAAAGAATAATAAGAGAGAATAATAAAGTCTATGGTCATTACTAAGATGGTTTTACTAAGGGCTGCTTTCACAGTCATGTAATGAGAAAAAATCACCCCTCATACAAACCATTTCATAATATATATCAAAGCATTTCTGATCAGATTAGGTATCATCTATTTTGGGGGGTTTAGAGCCACAAATTTGGCCCGTCGCTGCTACACGGTAAAGCCACAAATTTGGCCCGTCGCTGCTACATGGTAAAGCCACAAATTTGGCCCATCGCTGCTACATGGTAAAGCCACAAATTTGGCCCGTTGCTGCTACCGGGTTAAGCCTTGCTACTAGATTCTAATCCCAACAAGTGAATAAATTTGTCTAGCATACTTACAACGGAGACGTGAGAGTTGCCTGGTGGAGCATCGCCTGGTTCCATGCTTCTTTTTCTTCGGAAAGTGCGATGTCTAGAAAATAGGAATATGTCACCTTTATGCGTATGGGGATAAAATCTACTGTTTCTAAAGCTTTTTTAATATTTTTTACTATACAATCAATCATTTCTGACTATATTATTAGATCCATATATGTAGTCATTGCACCATGCACTAATCAAATATTAAGTGAACATGAAAGAAATCCTTGATAACCAGAATGGAAAAAGCCCTTTATGGTTTCAGTCTTCAAACCCAGAGAACAAAGTGAAAACATTAACAATCAAGCTGTATGTAAATCTCACAATTAACAGTGAGCTTTAACCCGATAGCTGTGGGGATCATGTTTCTTAAAGGACCCTCTAAGTGAGAAAAATGAGAAAAATCATCACTCACGCGAACAGGAGGGGGAAGGAATTATAGGAGAAGGGAACAGATCCCAGGAGACGGGACACAACCCCCGATTAATACCTGGTACCCATTCACTGCTGGGTGGACAGGGGCATGGGGTATTGGAAAAGCCGCCCAAATTTTTCAACTCCGCCCGGGGAATTGAACCTGGGCTCTCTCGGTTGTGAGCCGAGTGTGCTAACCACTGCACCACGAAGCCCCCTAGTTAAGATCAAACTGACTGAACAACCAAAGTGGATAAATAACAGACATTCCAAGCAGTAATGTTAGGACATGCAGTTGTGATAAAATTATAGCAAGCTTTTATCTGTATAATGGATTTCAATTTTACTCAAGGAACTTATGCATAGACAAGTGAATAAAGCTTACATATAGATATGATTATGAAGAATGTTCTCAAAGTTAATTTCGTCATCTTCAAAGGAGGGTGTCGCCTTTTCTGGACAGGCACAGCACTTGGGGGAAGAGACTGTACTAATGGTGGGAGTCGAGTCCATCATATTCACTTCACTCTCAGACAGGTCCTGAGGAGCAACAGGTATGTTAGACTATTTTCACGAAAGCTTATTATTTGGCTTAAAGATCTGTGTGATTCCTGCCTGCCATTTTGATTATGTAAACACTTTTATAGATATTCCCTTTAATTCCCTTAACCCAGTAGCAGCGTGGATCATGATTCTTAATGGTCCCTCTAAGCGAGAAAAATTAGAAAAAAATCACCCCTCACACAAACCATTTCATAATAGTATATATCAAAGCATTTGTGATCAGTTTATGTATCATCTATTTTGGGGGGTTTATATCATGGCACAAATTTGGCCCGTCGCTGCTACACGGTAAAGCCACAAATTTGGCCCGTCACTGCTACACGGTAAAGCCACAAATTTGGCCCGTCACTGCTACACGGTAAAGCCACAAATTTGGCCCATCGCTGCTACACGGTAAAGCCACAAATTTGGCCCGTCGCTGCTACACGGTAAAGCCACAAATTTGGCCCGTCACTGCTACACGGTAAAGCCACAAATTTGGCCCGTCGCTGCTACACGGTAAAGCCACAAATTTGGCCCATCACTGCTACACGGTAAAGCCACAAATTTGGCCCATCACTGCTACACGGTAAAGCCACAAATTTGGCCCGTCGCTGCTACACGGTAAAGCCACAAATTTGGCCCATCGCTGCTACACGGTAAAGCCACAAATTTGGCCCGTCACTGCTACTGGGTTAAAACTAACGTAATCACTGCAAATTAATGTGGAAGGGACTATCACTCGATTGATAAATGCCAACCAAAGGCCAAATGAACCTTGGCAATGACTTGTTTGACATTGGTTAAGTCCTACAACACAGAAAAATAGCAGGCAACATTGCCCTAATGAATACTAAACTTGCTCTTTAAACCATATCTATTGCACCCCTTCATTAGTGTCTTGGAAAACTATGTGGACCACAGCTAAATGACACCATAATATTTTGCATCTACCTGGATGGGAACAGCTCTACATCACAACGAAATTTTGCCCATCTTACCGAGGGAACATGTTTTGTGGCTCTTTCCATGGTGATATATTTTTATTACCATGTTCTGACTCATCTCCATCCATACTGCAACAGCTTTAGGCATAGAAACAAATCGGTTGTAAATCCGATCTGTATATATTAAGATACATATGTCCAGTGTAGATAAACCACACATTTTTATGCAAGAGTGCTCAGTTTGTGAAGCCATAACACACTGCACTGTTTGAGTAACGAAAGGTTCATTAGCTACATCCTGTGCATTACAAAGCAGAGAGTTGACTGTAGAATGAGGAGGAAGCAAGTTTATAAATAGTTAGCCTGTGACTAGCTTAGATTTTTAATAAAGTGACTGATTAGTTGGAGCTTTCCAGCTGATATCCTGTTAAGCCTTGTCTTTGGATCTGGGCACTGGTTCAAAGCAGGGACAGATATGAAGGAATAGTTGCCATCTGCTGTAAACCATGAATCTGTACTTGGCATGTCTCAAATTGGTAAGTATAATTGTTTTCTTCCCTAGAATTACTTTTTCATCTATGTGTCTCTGTAAGATCTTTTGTAAGTAGGGTCTGCTGTGCATCATTTTTCTTGTCATAGCTTTGTTTCCTGCACACTTTTTTGTATTCTGTTAAAATTACGCCAAATGAAAAATACACAAAATGACATACCTTTTTTGATTCTTCAATCTCATCTTGCTGAAACTGTTCTGAAATGATTCGGAAAATTATCAGAATTTGAAGGTTCTGACGAAGGTGATAAATGAAAAGCATGGTATAGAATAACATTTTGAAAATCAAGCGTGAGGGCGTGGTGAGCCCGTGCACCTAAGTTCAAGTCCCACCGTAATACACTGATTTTTCCAACCAACGTTGAGTGGCGGAAAATTACCTACATGCTGCCAAGATCTTGAATCAACCCTAACTTCAGTGACTTGAGTAAAGAGGGGCACCAGGGGACAGCATGGGCTAAGAAAGTCATATCACGGCAGCTGCCACTATAAATAAAATTCACTTGCGCCACTAATGAGCTGGGGTCACCCAAGAGGCCCCTCAAGACAGTCTAGTGGTGCTATAGGGACCCCCCCCAAAAAAGCTATAATTCTCCTGACAAACGTTCATAATGTTTCTTTGCAAACACTCAGCTTCTTATTTCTGATCACATCTGATCCATGTTAAGGCTTGTCTGAAGTGTTTGTTTACATGTGAGCCCAACAATGTATGACTAATGGATCCAAAAATGCAAATTCATAGACATTCTAGAGAGGAAGCAAAGGCATACTTGGCAACCAGCAACAGTATATCTATTAAAGCAAATGAAGTTATTAGATCTGCAATTAAGTTTATTTATTTTCAAGTTTTAAATATATCTATCAACTCCTTTAACCCGGTAGCAGTGATGGGCCAAATTTATACCATGATTTAAACCCCCCAAAATAGATGATACATAAACCGATCACAAATGCTTTGATATATATCATGAAATGGTTTGTGTGAGTGATGAAGTTTTCTCATTTTTCTCGCTTAGAGGGACCATTAAGAAACATGATCCCTGCTGCTACCGGGTTAAAGTAAAGATGTCAGTATCTGATGATCTTGTGAACTACTCTTTGTACTTGTTGCTGCCATACGTTACCTGTTTTGCAGTAGTCTTGACACTTATCTTCAGTTTCCAAGTGGGTGGTTAAGGAGACGATGTAATCATATATTTGTCCATTTGGAGAGGCTGGCCGGGACCACTCCACAGCAATGTATGTGGTTCCTTTATCTATGACCTTCAAGTTCAGGGGGTAGCTTGGGTCTGGAGTACAGAAACATACCATTAAGTCCTCTCATCTTACTTCGAGATCAAAATATACCAGAAGATATTTAAAATGGATGCTGAATGAATAGACTCTTATTTCATGTTACAAAAGTAGGTGGGGGTAGATTCACGGGAGCTTAGGTACAAAGGAGTTGCCTTGTACAGTCCTACCGGCCTCTTGCAGATCCCTACGTTCTTATGCTCTTATTCAGGGCATATTCTTTCCACTCCCCCCACAACCCCTTTGGCTTTATTATGCTCGAAATCAAACTTCTTTGTAATTATTGTTACAGTAAAGGAAGCAGCTTAGGGGCAAACAACAAAAACAAGACAACCCACTAAGCACTGCTCCTGTAAAAAGAGGAAATCTGGAGAGGCCAGGAGAGAGGGATCACTTTCAGATGGAGAGGTGTCTTGATGCTCCCCTCTTCAAAGAATTCAAGGTATAGGAAGATGAAAATACAGAAAGAATAGAAAAAAAATATTGTTCAAATGTCCTGCCGCAGATAGAGCAGCGTTCCCACACTTCCTACCCTCCCTCCTGTCCCATCTTTGTCCTCATGCATGTGTCTAGCCCCATCCTGTGTTTGTAAATAAAGGATGCATCAGTTATATGGACAAAGGAACCATGACGGAACTCACTGTAGGGCTTTGTAATGGTGTAGGTGATGTTGGATCGTGCCCCTATGTCAGCATCTGCAACTGTATCTGTTTCGACATACACTGCATAGCGGTGATTTGGTTTGAGGCCCGTCAGGGATACGCTCAACATGTGGTCAGAACTGTCGGCTTCAGCATGTTCTCTCTTCCATTCACTAGGCAGAAGTAAATACCAAGTGTAGTTTGCATAAAAAAGATGTGCTACACTCCATGGAACAGAAATCAAGTGTGGGAAAGCCTATTTGGTTTAATTGTAATATATTTCTACAAAGTGCAAAGTGAGGTAAGATTAGTGGACACTATTTGAGGAATGTACTAATCTCTAAAGTATAAAGTATTGTGACCATGACATTAGAGGCTACGGAAAGAAACCTTAAATATTCACACTTGTGACCATGCACTTCAGCTAGAGGAGGGGAATTCCATGAGTGAAGCTTTTTGTCGAGTATATCTAGAAGCTGGAATAGGGAGGTCCAGAGGAGTTAAGGTACATGCTGTCCTATGGCCCGTCCCAACACATTAACACTGGGTTTATATATGTTAGCCCGGTAGCAGCAGGGATCATGTTTCTTAATGGTCCCCCCAAGTGAGAAAAAAGGAGAAAAAATCACCCCTCACACAAACCATTTCATAACATATATATCAAAGCATTTGTGATCAGATTATGTATCATCTATTTTTGGGGGGTTTAAATCATGCCACAAATTTGACCCGTCGTTGCTACGCGGTAAAGCCACAAATTTGGCCCGTCGCTGCTACACGGTAAAGCCACAAATTTGGCCCGTCACTGCTACACGGTAAAGCCACAAATTTGGCCCATCGCTGCTACACGGTAAAGCCACAAATTTGGCCTGTCGCTGCTACACGGTAAAGCCACAAATTTGGCCCGTCGCTGCTACACGGTAAAGCCACAAATTTGGCCCGTCGCTGCTACCAGGTTAAGGTGATATGTAACCTTAGCCTAGTCAGGGAACTTACTCATTGCAGGCGTCCCGGCCATCCATGTGTCCTACGTTTGTCTCATTAGTCTCCTTGTAGTAGATGAAGTAGCCGGTAATTTTGCGGTCATCTTCAATGGTTGTCACTGGAGGCCACTTGACCAGCACCGTGAAGGGTTGTGGCTCGAGAGTGATGGCATGCTTCATTATGGAGCCTTTGATGGAGGAGAAGAGGAAGCATTAGCTACATTTTGTCAGAGAAGATTAAGGGAATTATGTCTAACATTGAATTACTTGAAAAATTAAAAAATCCTGCTGATGATATGACTGACTTCCTATTGCTGTCCACTCTATAAACAATCACTATCTTTGCCTGACATCCTATTGCTGTCCACTCTATAAACATTCACTATCTTTGCTATCAAGAAAAGGGAAGGCGGTACATGAATGAGTAATGTTTAAACCATATAGTAAGCCCTCCATAAATCAGATTAATTGGGAGACCCTCTCCAATTATTGCTCCAATTAATTGCTTTCGGCCACCTCTTTTGTTTCTTTTTTAGGAGCAGCGAGTAGCGGGCTTTTTTTTTAATTATTGTTTTCTTTTTTTGTGTGCCCTTGAGCTGCCTCCTTTGTTGTAAAAAAAAAAAAAAAATAAATAAAAATATAGCCAAAAATATGAAACATCTGAATTATAGGCAAGGCTGTTCCAGTTAGCCAGCCATTCTGATTAATTCTTGCAGAAAAGATTGACACAACAAGGGAGCTGGAGTTGAGCACAGCTGTATGAATGTACTATATTTATGCCACTCTGGAGTAGTCTTGTACAACAGGGTGTCCAAATTTTTGTCTGAATTATGGATGTGTGTCTGGAACCATAAACGTCTGCTCAATTACTGGCAATCATGTCCAAATGTGTTAAGTGTCACAGGGTCAGTATGGCCTCTTATGTCCAACATGAACGACCCCAAATTTGAGTAAATTGGAGGCATTGGTGACATGTGGAGCTCCACCATATATGAGTGAGGTCACTCCCAGGCCAGTGTACCTCAGGTGTTGTTTGAGTCAAGAGGTGTGACTCTTGCGCCAGCCAGTTATCCAGAGGCCCAGGACATTAGATACAAGCCCTATGGGCACCACAACAAACAACAAATGTGGCTGGACACTCACACACAAATATTTGTTTGCAAAGTGCACATAGGCTTCATACTTCATCAGTAAACTCGTCTATATAATATAGTTTAAATATGAATGGGCTTATTTTATTTTAGGTTCCCATGAGCTTTTCTCTCCAGTGGACAGCAGGAGTGCCAGAGCTGGATGACAGCCGTCACACATGGGTGTGCTTTGTAACCAAAAATGCCAAGTAACAATGATTTTTGGGTGAAAAAAAAATACTATTGGCTGCATGGTTATGAGAGGAGCACGCCAATGCACACCCCATGCCATTTTCCTACTCTTATATTAATTCAGTGTTTAGTTGTGTCTCAGCCACTCACGGCTTTATGGCAGCCAAGGTAGATGGGTAACAAAATAACAAGAGTATGTAAATCACTCAGTGTGGAAAGGGATTTAATTCTTGAATAAACATCGGAACCTGCAACAGTACTCAAGGGCTCATTAATGTTTTTTGGTGCTAACATCACGGTATATAAAAACTGCAATCAATGAGCTGAAAAAAAAATTAAAACTACATAATTTTTTCCTGAGTTATAAAAAAAGGTTCCTGTCGACATATGATGAGAAGCTGTACTCACATGCTACTTTGTACCCATTGGTCACCTTCATGTTGTGGTCGCCCGCCTGGCCCGTCATGTTCAAAAGCTTCTCAATCTTGCTGTGGTAACATAACTTTGGGTTTTGTAAAAAGGAAATCTTTCCCTGCAAATCAAAAGAGGGTAATGTATAAAATCAAGAATTCCATAACCCTAGAGGAAGTATTTTCAATGAAACTTAAAAAAATATACTGCATTTTGTGGTGTATAATGCGTTCCAGCATATAACGCGCAATTTTGTAAAAAAATATTCAGTCCTTACAATGTTCAGAAATATGTATAGTTAAGCAAGATTGGTGATGTATAGTTTCCCGAAATTCCTGTTAACCCCTAAAGGGCAAGGTGTGCTGTGAAATCGGTTCTCCTTGTATGGCAATGTTCTGACACTTTCCTGAAATTTGGTCACTTTCCATGATTGTACATACAGATGACAATAAGTAAACGGGTGCATTTATGAATGTGTTTTGAGGGCCAAAGGTGATTGACCATTAGAGCATAGCTATTGCTTAAAAATACATCATATGTACATTTTAAAAGTAAAGTTATGTCAAATCTTACCTTACTGATGTTCAATGCAGAGTGGTTCGTGAAGTCCCATATTTCCTCTAAGTTTGCATTATCATGAACATAAAGAGCAAACCTGAAAGGACCATAAAATCAAATAATATAACACTGGTATTACTTGTTGCGGATTCCAACAGGTCAGAATTCTTCTCCAAAGCACTCTAGTTCTCAGTCTATGCAGTTTGGTAATGAAATTCTAAACCAAATAGCATGAGATTAGAGAATCACAGGATAGAAAGACCAGTTGGTATCAAGAGACTAGACACACAAGGACGTTATACAAGGTGGCAGTGTGCAAGCTTTTTCCTCTTTGCACATGTATGGCAAAGAGACAGGCCTAAGATGGAGCAAAAAAGAGAAAGTGCCTGCAACCTGCTGCTCCGGCTAAGAATCAGAAAATAGTGCCAAGGATCTGTGAAATTTAGCTTCAGCGACACTATGGAAGTCAATGGTAAATTCCTGAATGTCAGTAACCATGGGATGCTTGTTAATCAGAAATAATTCAATAAAGAATGAAGAATAGACAACTTCATGGCACTTTACTTCACCAAGTGGCAAATACCACTATGTGGCTTCAAGACCAAGTGTCAAGGAGAGGCTTGTCAAACACTCTAATTCTATGAAATCCAAAAGTTGTAATAGTGCCGTGTAGCCTGTACCTACCTGTTGTTGTACAGCTGGTCTCCATCGATGAACTGCAGGTTGGACAGGAAGTTGAGAGATTTCAGAGGACTTGTCTTGAAGATGCGGACGTGGTAATGCACATGTTCTATTTTTCCAAGGTTTGCTTTCAATTCTTTGGTGACTGTCTTTCCATTCCTAATGCTTCAAAAGACAGATGCAAAGTGTGTCAAACCCATGTAGTAATTTTCAGTTTAAAAAACGGTTAACTCAAAAATGACTGGCAGGTATTATTCCGAATGCTGTTCTGGTATTCTGTTTTGAGGATGTGCTGTAGCCTCAGTCCAAAGCAGGGCCATATTCAATGGGGAAGGGAGCTTGGGGGGAGTTTGACCCCATGATTTTTTTATAGAAATTAGAGGAGAGACTGGAGGAGAAAAGGAGAAAGAAGTAGAAGAGGAGAAGAATGAGAGAAGGGGAAGAAATGATTCACAGTATTCTTCTCTACCTTATGATGAGTGAATTGGTGATTACGGTGCAGCCTCTCAACTCCTGCGCTCTGGCCACTGTGTTCACCAGACGACTGCGGCACTTCTTGGGACACCCATCTGGAGACGAAGCAATACACAGAATGTCAGATTGAGATACTTATGTACATTTCATCATAAATATAATGCAGTTTTTTCTTATTACTATTCATCACTTGTATCCATCTCAAAAAAATCTTCCTCACCAGTATGTTTTTGTTTTTAATAGACATTACAGCTCTGTCACAGTACTGTTTGGTTGATAAAGGTTACATTGTTGTTCCTCACCAAACTATTTCATTACTGTTTATGTGTAATGCTTAAATGCAGCAGCTTTGAGGATGTGTAAAGTCATATCTGCAAATGCTACGTTGCAACATAACTGTCCCTGGGGTCAAATGTTGGTACTTTGTTCGTTTGATCAAACTGCTCTGGGCTGCCGGCCTATAACTGCTGTGAAGTTCTATAGAGCAAGAAAACTCACCTTTACATTTCACACATATACTTTTGTTTCCTTTCTGGTATCCCTCTGGGCAGTCACTGACACAACGTTTATTATTAAACTGGTGAAACATCTTGCTTTCGCAGTACCTGGCGTCCACACAACGGTAATCTTTGTACTGTACAGGAGAGGAGGAATCAGAGGATGGGGAGGAGATCAGTATCTTTATGTCCTCAATCCTACTATCCAAGTTAGGGTGGGGGATGATTTTTAATTTATCTCATAACCAAATGTCAGTATATACAATGAAGATAATGAATAAATGCTGATAGCGTCAAAATGTTTGCACTTCCTTGTTGCCTGTGACACATACCTCTAGGCTATTCTCAGGGCAGGCCTCATAGCATGTGCCGTTCAAGTTGAAATTGCGACAAGCATGGCAAGCAGAGGGATCATTAGGCAGCATACAGCCGCCAAGGCACTGTTCGTGGCAACACTGGTCATCTGCTTCTCTCACACAGCCATGGCTACACTTGGAGCTACAAACTAACGAGAAAAAGAAGTACAACCATTGTAAAAAATTGTAAAATCAGAAATGCCAAGATAAAACATTTTGCAGCCTGAGAAGACAGACAGAAAAAAATGGAAAGTGGTTCTAAAAATCATAAATATCAAGACAAAACAGATTAAAGTCACTGCCAGCCACCTTGCCTCAAACCATTCCTGCCTCCCTCACCCTTTACTCAAAGAATCAGTAGTCACCAAACTTACCACTGTACTCACTTCAGCTCCAACCTCTGTTATATGAATTAATTATTTTGACTGAAAGGACCAACCAGATGCAGCAATACCCCAGACCCCCCTTGGCCAGAGGAGCACATCAGTGGCTACAATGGTAGAGCAACAGCCTCCAGTTCTCCTTGGTCCTGTCCCTGTCATTTCCTTCTCCCTTTCTCCATTTTCTCCATTTCCTTTCACCTGTTCTATTTGAATCCTAGCCTGGGAAAGACTTTTCTTCTGAGGATTCTTACAATCAAGCTCTTACTATTAACTAAGATCAGTTTTTCATATCCATACAGTGCCCTCTTGCCTGAAGTCATGCTGGTCAATTAAATAAAAATTAACCTATCAATAAATCATATCATAAAATGACTTTTCAAATGTTTAAGTTTTCATTTTGTTAGTATTGTGAAGTTGCAGTGTGCCCAAGGTCAGAACTTTATAAGTAAAAATACTACAGAATACACGTACTCTGTTGACACTTGGTGCTATTCCAACAATGTGGACAACAATTCTCCTGCTTCCATCCTGCACAACACGTGGGACAACATTTTTTGCAGAGCGACTCACTGTTGTCCTGCAACAGAGAATTATAAAATCTTATTTCCTATTCAGAGCCAAGGGTGTAGCAAACTGTGAAGTGTCATGAGGATATAACATGTGAAAGTTCAAGAAGCTGATGTAATAAAGTGGTCCACCAAGTTTTGTGACATTTCATTTTTGAGAGGGGCAGCAAGCGTACCATGATCACGTTGTCATCAGGGCCTCGGACGATGGCTGCCCAGTTGACGGTGTGGATGTAACACAAGTTGATGTTGTTCTTTATTTTGACACTTCCACGAAGAATGGCACGAAGGTTGTAGAGCCCAATGACCTGGAGAAAGTGTAAGATAGTAACAGTTTCAAACTCTCATAACTGGGATGTTCCTCTAATTTGATGAGTAAGTCAACTTTGTTTTAATTCCTACGATCATGTTTAAAGTTTCATAACAAACATGCAACACAACATAAGCCCAAGGTGAAATCACAATATATTACAGTATTCACCAATATGCTAAATTATAATAACTGTAGATTACTATAATTTATAAAAGGACACACAATAACAAAGGATTTTTAGTCTCATGTAGGGTAAGTTGGGGATGATGCATACAATTTTTTCTCCAAAAAATATGTAAAAAAAAAGTAAAAAATTGGGAAACTTTTATATGCATGACAAAATATAACCTTTTGACTGCGTACAATGTGTATAAGGCACGACTCTGGGAACATTTCACAAGTACGGATCATCCACAGGTGTGGATGATCCGTCCAGTTGTAAATATAAAAAAATATAAAATCAAAAAGAATTTAAATGAAAAGAAACCTCCTTAAAGCAACACAATTCATTAACTGGACCCTAAATATAATTTTAAGATAATTTTCATTAATAATGATCATGTATAAGGTACGATAATGAATTTCAATGTAAAAGGAACAATAATGAAATATGATTTAGTGCAATGATTATTTTTCATAAATAATTGCCATAACATTACAGATTTCTTTACCCTGCTGACTAGTATATGTCACTGAATTCCTCCTCTACCTTTCCGGGAGGGAAGCAGAACTTAACAGTTATTTAATGCTAAAATGTATTACACTAGAATATTTATATTATTAATAATATTATACTATATTATTTATATCACTGACCACTGCATATTTGTTAGTAAAATTACTTTTATTCTGTAAAAAATAACATGTAAAATGATTTTTATGTTAATATTTTGGGGGATTTGGAATGTATTAATGGGATTCACATTAATTTAAATGGGGGAATTCGTTTCAGTTTACAAGTTTTTTGGGGGAGCAAAATTCCGGAATGAATTAAACTCGTAAACCGAGATATGACTGTGCTTGATAGAGGGAGACCATTCTAGGTCTATAAATTTATTTGGGCATGGGAGCCTCTTTACGTTGCATCCACATGTACGGTTCATCCCTAACTCACCCTATTAGCCTGTGGTGACACAAGCCAGAGTACTAGAAACATAATTATCAATCATCCTGTTTAGAAGATGAAGTCTGCAACAACAACAACAAAAATTATGATGTCACTCTGAGCCTCACCTCAATGTGAGTTTTATATATGACAAGTGAGTAGCGCTCCAGCAGCTTCATACCACGAATCACAGCCAAGTTAGGAAACAGCTGTGCAAGACTGGTAAGGCCCTCCACATGGTACACCAGCAAGAAGTCTGTAATTTCTACCAAATCTGGGAAGCTCCACTCTTCAATACTTTCTTTGGAGACCTGAAAACACACAGACAAACACTTGTATAGACTACTGTTCAATACATTACTTATACATTTATTGAATGCTTGTTGAATAACTGTGCAGCAGCTAGTCATGGATGATTATGAAACGAGTAAGGAAGCAAATTTAGGATTACACTTCAAAGTACAGAAAATATTAACACTTTAAAAATTGCTGTATCCCATAAGTTGGGCAAACCATTATTTTCCTGTTTCCCTCCTTCCGTCCAAAGTCTTTTCAGTAAAGCGAATGACCAGAATTAATTGCTAACATAAAAGAGGAGGGACTATTCATATGGAAAATCTGGGTATCAAATTGCACAAACTATTAACACATTTTAGGCTACTTACAAATTTTATTCTGAATATCTCAATGCTTCCCTCCACAGTTTTACAATTTTTTGAGCCATTTGAGCCATTCAGCTTTGTCAGACTGTCAATTCTTACTGTATCACACACATCTGGGGAGGAAAGATATCTTAATATAGTGCTTAGCAAGATAAACACCAATAACAGGTTACAAAGATTAAATGTGACCTGTCCAATGCAGAGAGGCCAGCCTTCCTCTTCAGCCAACTGGACACTGCTGGATGGGTGGGAGCAAATTGTTAGCATCAGAAGTCAACGTTTATGAAATTTTCAGTTATAAATTGTGTTTTGACAATTCTCCTGAATAAGAATTTTCATTTCAAGTTCATTTAACTTTTACTCATCTCTATGTAGGGGAGAACAGATGATTCAGCCACTTTTTAGAAAAATATTTTTAGGAAAAAAAGTTTAAAAAGTAGTGTAATTTTGTTGATCTCAAAATGTTCCTCCATCATTTGGCTCTTTAGGCTGCTAAGATGACACTCGTAGCTATTTCCAGTTTTCAGATGTAGGTGATGAAAGACAAGTTTCTAAATCGTCCGAACCATCCCCACACGTGGTGATGGCTCGGCCAGGGAGGTGGGATGGTACGGACACTCATAAGTGCACTCCTAGCCTCACCCGATTCATTTTGTCTCTTGTCGTGCTGCTGGTGATGCGTGTTATCATGTGGATATTTTGCCGTGCCTCTCGACACGGTGCAGCTCAGGCCCAGCACGAACACCAGCCACCACCACCTCAGCACGCTCGGGCAATGTAGCACGGCAAGACATTTCCCTTGACACTGATGTTCCCTGCCATTCATCCTAGAAGTTTTAGACTTAATTGGTATTAAATGAAGTAGCATTTTCAGCGGAATGAACTGAATCTGATAACTTCACTACTGAATACTCAAACAAGTTATTATTTTTCAATTTCAGGAATAATGCCCTCTTCTAATAAAGGGCTTGAAGTATGTTTTTGATTTAAAATAAAATATATTCTGTTTAAAAAAGGTGCAACAATCATGCTTCCATTTGCATTTCATTAGCCTAATATTAACCTACGGTATATGGTAAATAAATCAGTAAAGATAAATTTGTGATTACAAAAAGACCAAATACATGTGAAATTTACTGTTTTTTAAGTGAGCCAAGTGATATTTTTCAGGCAGTATACTGCACGGGTAGAAACATTCCCAACATTAAGACAGTCTAGTACAAGCCCAATAAAGCATGCATTTCTTTTACAACTGAGATTAGATAATATTACACTTAAAATCAGCTGTATGTTTAAATTTCCTGTTAATGCTCGTCATCTTTGTGAATCAGCATTATAATGAAAATATTTTTCTTTTACATACACCATGAAGCCCGAGGGGGGGCTTGGGTGCTCCCCATAGGCTGCCCCGGATGAGCACGGCTCCTTCCTTGCTCACTCTGCTGCTCCACCCTGCCGGAAACAAAGCCAAATAAGTGCACACAACTTTATACTACTTTTAAATGAGAATTTGCTTTACAAAAATTATCATGATTATGATTATTATTATTATTATCGTCATCATCAGTATTATTATTATTATTATTATTATTATTATTATTATTATTATTATTATTACTATTATTATTATTAGTGATCATCATTGTTATTATTACCATTAGGCTATTATTACTATTACTATTATTATTATTATTATTATTAGCATATTGTTGTTATTACAGTAATCTCTCGCCATATCGCGGTTCACTTATCGCGGTCTCCCTGTATCGCGGCTTTTTAAATTGTATCGTATTGCGGATTTTTCGCTATATCGCGGGATTTTGCTGTAAAATAAGCATTTTCTGGCCTAAAAAATGAAAACGATATAAATCAACGCAAGTCGGAACACACCTAAATAAGCACCTACGTAATCCACCTTTTTTCTAATTTTTCCGTCGCGGCCCATTGCGCCGTTAGTCTTGTCCCTGGTTCTCTCCTCCCCCACTTTCTTTCTTCTCCCTCTCCGTCCCAAGGGCCGCGGCGGGGGAGGGGCGGTGCCAAACTGGTTTCACTTTTGTGACGTCATGCCCTCTCCTTGTATTTTTTCGTCTATGTGAAGGTGACCGCTGAGCCGCCGCGTTATCTCAAGGGAAAACGACTGTGCTTCGTTTTAGTAGAGCGGGGATGGGAACGCACAGCTGCCGCGATAACCGGTCGGACAAATAACCCGAATCTGATTTTCTCGTGTCATTCACACACTACATATATTAATTATAAACGGCTCATTATTTAGGTTCTCCCTCTCTGACTTACGGACTTGTAGTATAGACGTAACAACATTATATCGTTAGAAGAATTGATAAGATGCACTCCGCTACTCTTTTTATTTTCTAGCGTTGTGTCTGAATTTCTTTTATTTTCCTATACCTCTGTACCATCACCGTGCCTCTTTATATTCCTGGCAAGTCAGGGTAACAAGCACCTCTCTTCTATAATTTCTGTAGTAAGAAAATTTTCCATACAATCAAATCCTCGATTCTGGCCGGTGATACATAGTTGCAGTTTTCCTTAGTTTTGCGTGTCTCAAATGACAGCAGTAGAATTTTTCATTTACATATTCGTCAGTCTATGTGTACGATTTCAATAATTCTTATAATTATCACCGTCCTTGAAAAGTTCTAAATACGTTCGTTCTGCTTTGTAGAGTAATTTTATCACCGAGGACACTAGTAATACACAAGGGTTCCAATGCGTGCCCTGATAAGCAGCGCAGCATTTTTTTTAGTACAGGTTAAGCTGTGCAATGTAATCACTCCCCCGTAGGTGGTGGAATTCCGAGGACAACGAAGCCCTCCGTAGCAAGTCAGGTTAGGTTAGAATAGTTTGCATAAATCTAACCTAACACTCCTCCGCCACGTTCCCGGCAGGGCCGCCGCCAGTGTCCACCGGCCTGCCAGGCGGGACTAGGGAAAAATGCCCCGGGACATACATGGCATCAAGGTCAGGGAGCGTTTTTCATGACTCAAACACCGCGTGACACAAAACTGGCCCAGCTGCACGTATTTTCCGAAGGACAAAAGAGTACCTCGTCTCCATAGGACAAAGGCATGTCTCCAGGAGCCAAGCATACGCCCCGACGATGGGCGTCGGAGCCACACCACGCCTCGCCACGCCACTGTCTCGTGCAACACTCCTGTAGGCCGTGACAGGCACGGTGCCTCCTGGCGTCAGACGCCCTAGCTTTCTGACGAATAAAGATAAGGGTGTGACTTCAAACTCCAGGTGAAAGAGGGCAAAGGTAAACAAGGATTTTTTTTTAAACCTGTGCTCAGGGTATAAAAGGCCCACCGGTGGGGCCAGCCGGCACACATCATGCGCGTCACGGTCTTGCTGCTGCTGGGGCTGGCCGCCCTCGCCTCGGCCGGCACCACCTCCTACCATGGGTTAGTACTGACCTTTCCTTTCATACTCTTAACACGAAGCACTTATTTCTTAAGCACAACGGACTTCCTGAGGCAAAAAATAAAGGTATTGCACAAACACGTCCTCCACTGTTATTGCTAAAGCTGGATGGTGTCTACAAGAGTCCAGTCGACCTACACAGAACAGCTACAAGCCTAAGGGTGCCGCCGCAAGTGTCGCAAACATGCATTAGCAATACGGTGTGGAACTTTTACCATTTTCAACAGTTTATTGAGTCGATTCCGAGCACAGCGAAACCAAAAGACTTTCTGGAGAGCCCATCCTCGCAACACACTTTGTTCTTGCTTCTCCCATGCAGGCACCGGCTGGTCAGCGTCCTGCCGTACACGCAGGCGGGGGTGGACCTGGTGAACACCCTCGTCAACACTCATCACGTGCAGGAGTGGACCCACGCACGTGGCCCTGGCGTGCCTGTGGACCTGCTGGTGCCGCCGCGGAGCTTCGAGGCTCTGGTCAGCACCATGAACAGGAACGGCATTCCTGTCACCGTCAAGATTGACGACGTCCAGGCGTAAGTTGCCTTGGCGTGTTAATTGCTTGGTGGCGTGATCATTTCCTTGTAGTAATACAATATCTAGCAAGGCTGCTGCGTCCAGACTCTGGGGGTTAGCTCTTTGGTCACATTTCCGCGAGGCTGGTATATAGCTGAGAGTGACTGTGTTTCTCCAGAGTCATCGACCAGCAGATGGAGGAGCACCGCGCCCGTAAGAGTGCGTCTCGGGCCATCGACCACACGCAGTATCACACGCTGGAGGAGGTGAGGCTCACAAGGACTCGCACGCACGAGAAATGGGACTCGCTGCACGAGCAGCCTTGACTCTGAGTCTTGCACTCACCCAGAGGACCACTGTTCAAACTTGTGCTAACTAGTCGACTGTTGTGAATCGTTCCCGAGTTAACCTTCTTTTCTCCGCCACCTTCGTGGCCTTCCTGACAGATCTATTCCCTCCTGGACGAACTGGAGGCTGGCTATTCTCTTGTGACCACGTACACGGCCGGCACCACCTACGAGGGCAGGGACATCCGCGTCGCCAAGGTACTGGGGGAGGGGGGGGGGAACGATGTATTATTCGTTAGACGCAGAAAGCTTAAATTTGCACACCACACCGCCTTCTGTCTCACGGACCCGGGATCGAATCCCGGGAGGAACGTTGGGAAAGAGATTTATGCTCTCGAATACATCAATTTATCAAGTGATTCGAAGAGCAAAAATACTCCCCACGAGACTGGTAGCAGATATAGGATCCATTCTTAGTGACGAATTTCCATATGTAGAGGCAGAGTTGAATTGCCGGCGTCTCTCAGTGGTTCTGGTCTCGCTACATTAAAACATGTAATCTGAAGTGACTGAAGAAAAATCGAAGTACAAAGAAAGTTATCTGAATGGTAGAAGGGAAGCCTTGTGATGACCTGAGATGGGGATAGAGACTCCAGAAGGCTTAAGCCACACTGCAGCTACGCTTGGCCTTTTTTTTTTTTTTTTTTTTTTACGTCGTGGCCTACTGCGCCGGTAGACTTCTTCCCGGTGGATCATGATGGTCGGCCCAAGGCTTATTCCCGGTGGGGCCTGATGGTCGGCCCAGCCCGTTCTGGCGCAGGCGAGTGTTTATAGTGGCGCCATCTTGCATTGGCTCATGCTGCCCTCCCGGAGCTCATCTTTAATCCTAGAATCTAGAGTCCGGGTTGATAGGTGGTCTTCTGGACAGCGTGTGGGTAGTTTTAAGCCACTCGGCGGCGGCTGAAAAATCCCAGCTTGGTGGCACCGGGAGGGGATTGAACTCGCGTCGTCCTGAACGCGGCGCCGTCACGCTATCCATTCAGCCACCGCCTTGACGCTAGTGTCCACCTTCTGTCGTGGGGTCCGGGTTCGAATCCCGGGTGAAATGTTGGGAAAAAAATTATTTTCTCGAATAGATCATAAAATTATTCTCATGTGATTCTTATAGTGTCATAGAGAAACAATAAAAGCAATAACAATAGTGATGTGGAGGACGGTAAAGGTATACTAAAGCAACTTGTTGCTGCAGGTGTCTACAGGCGGCACGAAGCAGACCATCTGGATCGACTGCGGCATCCACGCCCGCGAATGGATCTCTCCGGCCACGTGTCTGTACATCCTGGACCAGCTGACCTCAGGCTACGGCAGCGACAGCGAGGTCACGGCGCTGCTCGACACATACGACTTCCACGTCATGCCCTCGGTTAACCCAGACGGCTACGACTTCACGTGGACAAGCGTGAGTGGCTCTCCAGTCGTGACTGGGTGGAATCTCTCTCTCTCTCTCTCTCTCTCTCTCTCTCTCTCTCTCTCTCTCTCTCTCTCTCTCTCTCAATAAAAAAAAAAGTTTAGCACGCCCGCCTCACAACCGAGAGGTGGAGTGGAGACGGATGGGCAGTCTCTTTAATCCGTGCCACCCAGCAGTGAATGGCTGCTGGGTGTCAGTCAAGGGTTGTGTCTCACCTCGCAGGTGTGCGTGGACGCGAGGTTTCAGCCGTACCAAGAGATCCGTCACTTCTGAAATCCGATCTCAGTCGGGAAGGGTATTGGCTGGCGATTGCGAGTTCATCGCGTGCTCAGACCATGGTGAATCACACACACACACACACACACACACACACACACACACACACACATGGTAATGACGTCTGTCGTTTCAGGATCGCTTTTGGCGCAAGAACAGAGTTCCTTATGAAGGAATTCTCAGTTGTCACGGCACCGACCCGAACCGTAACTTCAACTCCTCCTTCGGTGGCCCCGGCACATCTGACAGCCCTTGCTCCGACATTTATCACGGTGAGGAAGATGTTCATAAGACGGCAACATGCCCTAGCTGAGTGATCTGAGCAACTGAATAGTTTTGATAAAGGTTCAATACACCATTTTCTGTCGATCATTGATATGCTTTTAATGGAGGGCGTTCCCAACTCCGTGAAAGTAGCGGGCAGCACTGCACCATCCGCTCCCTCGGCTGAAGGAAGCGGAAATGTATCAGAATTTTTGTTTCTTTTATTTTAAAAGGGCTGAGAGGAGAGTACTTCTTAATTCATTAGAATAGTTTTGTATGAAATATAGCAGAGAGGAAAGGATTGCTCACTTTGTTATCAGAGGTGGGCGCGGTACTGAAAAATCAGTAGTGCGGTTGCGGTAGTGCGGTACTTTTTGCGGAGTAGTGCGGTTGCGGTAGTGCGGTCCCATTTTTGTTATTTCCCAGTGCGGTACGCGGTGGGCGGTACTGCGGTAGCGGTAGTCAAAATAAAAAATACTCCAGTGCCTATCCTGGTTATCCAAACAAAGGAAACGTGCTTAAAATAGTACGGATTCTGATGACTGATACCGATTGACTGATTGAGTCCGATTTACTGTAAAAAAAAAAAAAAAATCTGTGAGCATGCCGCGCTGCAAATGTCGTCTTCGGTAGTTTTCAAAGTACCGCAAAAAGTACCGCAGGATTTTTTAGTGCGGTCCGCGGTAGTGCGGTATTTTCAGAAATTTTGCGGTAGTGCGGTACTTTTTTTTTGATGCAGTACTACCGCACAAAGTACCGCACTTGCCCACCTCTGTTATACTTCTTGAAAAAATAAATCTGCTGTAAACTTGGCAGATCCAATTTCTTCTCGCCGTCTGTTTATAAATATGATGCAAAGGTGACCCAAGTCAGAGTTCCAGTGATATGTGGCCATTCTAGCTATTTAATTGTACAAGTATTGAATGTGTCAGCTTCGGATTTCGGTGAAAATATATTTATAATAAATATTGGTACTTGGTAACCCTTAAAGTTTCATATTCGTGATTAAGTCATGTTTACAAAGGCCAAGCCCCGCCCTCAAGGACGGGATGCGATCACACAGACACAAATAGACGGTTTGATTATATTGGGATGGCAAAAAATAATGATCAGGAACGAAGCCCCTGAGAGTAGAGGAATACACAAGTCTTGGACAAAAAGCGTGCAAATCCATTTAATAAAAATTTGACTAAAAAGGAAATTGGAACTGGATGCAGCACTTCTGGAAAACATAGCAGTATAATAAACAGCGACCTGCCACTGCCCCTGTGTATCTTGCCAGCCCTACCACACGGCTCAAAGAAAATTTTAGTATCACAAGTAAAGCTAGGAGTCAGCCATTATAGATTACAGAACAGACAGAGGTTGAAGATATTTTATTGTCGATTAACAATAATAATCAACTTGGGCAGGTCATACCATGCGTAGAACTGATCACTGATAGAAAACCAAAGTAACAAAGTGGCAACCCAGAAATTGCTAAGTCAAGGCACACAGATGACCAGGCGGAGGAGCACATCATCGAATAGAGAGGTGAATAGCGGTGAAAAAGGTCCTTGTCTGACGTAAACTATTAGTGGTAAAAATAATTATGATGATGGCAATTGCTTGCTAGTTAGTAGCAAAAACGCTTGCAACATATTTCCATTTAGCTATTTCAATCAAGGTAGATAAGTTAGTTCATAGATCTGACGGAAACTTTGTGTTTATTTATCACCAGGAAGGGAATGGGACATAGATAACAAAAAACGTCATCCGCCTAAAACTATCGTCAAATTAACCATAAGCATCAAAACTAAATAAAAAAAAATCCATCAGTGAGACATAGTTATTTCTACTGCACATTTACTAGCAAATGAATTAACTGTCCTGTTTTCGGCGCCAGGTCCTTCGCCTTTCTCAGAGAAGGAGTCTCAAGCAGTCCGTGACGCCCTCTCGGCCCTGGACACGAAGATTTACTTCTCCATCCACTCGTACTCGCAGCTGTGGATGACTCCGTACGGCTACACATACACCCTGCCCGCCAACTACGACGAGCAGGTGAGTCAAGCGATCCGTGGCGGGGCAACTAGAGCCGCGCGGGTAACAAGTCTCGTGAAGCGGTGAAACGATGCCCCGAGCTTCGCCGAGGCTGTGCGCTGACGAACCCTGGGCGGCGAGGACCAGATTAAGAATGCCAGAGCCCGAGTTATGTAGCCTGTTTGGTATATTTAATTACTCCTGTCGGCTCCACGGCTTTCTTTATTAGTGATACATAAGCCTTGAGAGTAGCTGTGAGACGCTGAGAGTTGCGAAGGTTTATTAAGTGATTGCAGCTGTAAAGCTGAAAATATACATGTTAAAAATACAATTTTGAAATATGAAAAAAAAAAGGAAAATGTACAATATGAAAGGGTATAGGGGGTCTGTGGTGGTGGGGGGGAGGTGAGGTGGTGGAATGCAGTGCGTGGTGCGGTAGGAGGCGGTGTGGTTTTCCGGGTGACGGGTCAGGTGTTAAGCCCCAGGTCAACCCCAGGTCAAAAAAGGGTCAGGTCGCAGTTGATGGCAGGGGTGCAGGTAGATGTAGTGTCGGCCGTCACTCAGCTTATGGGCTTAGCGATCACCTGCTAATCTCTCCAGCCGGTGAGACAAGATAGGAAGAGGTGGACCGAGAAGCAGTAGGCGTGAGAACATCTAACGTCTGCACTGCCCCATGCCACTTGCCCCAACCATGACTCCACCTGAGTGACGGGCCTCAACACTGCACTGCACCTGATCCGAATTCTCCCAGCAGTATGATGGTCGGGCTGTGTGTGTGTGTGTGTGTGTGTGTGTGTGTGTGTGTGTGTGTGTGTTGCCTGGGTATCAAAGTTTCCGTGGTGTCAGACAGCCAACACTAACCTAACGTGACACTCTGCAGTACCGCGTGTCCGGCATCGGCGTGGCGGCGTTGGAAGCAGTCCACGGCACCCAATACGAGTACGGCACTATTGCGGACGTCATCTGTGAGTACCCTGCGTCTTGCGGCTGAGTGTCAGTTCCACGGTTACTTCCACAGTTCAACACAACGGCTTCGTAAGTGCCCAGACCAAACACTCCCCAGGTTTGTTTGACTTTCTGAAAATCACAAATGACTAAAGATGATTCTTGTGTCGTAGTCGTATTCGGTGGTAAAAGAAAATATTAAAACTTGAGGATACTGTACAAAAGATATCTGTAGAGTTCGGTACCTTATAGAAACCTAACAAATCTGGGGAGTTGTTTGGCTTGGGCACTCAAAGCCGCTGGGCTGGACTCCGGAACTCATCATCACCATCATCATTTCGTTTAACGTCCGTTTTCACTTTTCCTGAGCGGTTGGACGATTTATGGCTCTCCTTCATTCTATGAAATCGAGTCATTTTCAGTTTTTTGGCGCAAGATTTTCCAGGTGCATGCCCTTGCTTACCCAACCACCTATTTTAAGTGATGGCCTTTGCTTGAACGAAAAAGGCAAGCCCTACAAGGCAGCAGGGAGCTATGAGGTTTACCACCACTATTTCACCCACAGCTGGGACTGGATGGCCATTGACTCTGATAAACACGAGTTCATCTGCCCTTGGAATGATCTTGTTTTTAATCCACCTGGGGGTCCAGCACGCCCTCCTCACTGGTCCAAGACAAAACAGTGGGGTTGCCGGTTTAGTCGCCGACTGCCCGACCATGCGGCTGGTTGTACTGGGTTACATGTTACCAATAGCAGAGCACTATAAAACACTTGCCTGCGCCATGACGGGCTGGGGCCGAATACCATCCAGGCCCCTCAAGCAAGCCTACCGGCGCAATAGGCAGAAACGTAAAAAAAAAAAAATAAATAAATAAATAAAAAAAAACTATCTGCCCTGACCTGACAGACAGGCTGGACTCCGGAACTGATCCTTTAAATCCCTTTGATAACATATTTCCAGGTGTTTTTTTTAACTTTTGAAGTGAAATTAATTCTTCTGAAGAAAAAATTATGCTTGACTTATAAGTGACGACCAAGCTCAATACACACTGACTCAACTTCCTCCACCAAATTTTACGATTTCATTTTCGATTTAACCATTTTTTAAACTCTTTACAAATAGGACAGTTGACGAATGGATTAAATTTAATAGTTTACAATTAGTGCTAATACATAAAAGTTTCTGATGGATTTTAAACAGATTTATGGAGGGGGAGGGCAGATGCTAAGTAACGACGTAGTTCTCATGTATTTCCATGTAAAGCCTGATTATCCTCCTGTAGTTCTTATCTCCTTAATTGTGTATCTTTATGTTTATGATCTCCTTCCTATCCTGAAAAAAAAGGAACACACTTTGAACTCGTTTCCACATCAGAGACAGTCCAACAACGCATCGAAATTTATTTAAAATACGACTGAGCACAAAACACTACAAATGAATCCTTGATGAGGCGATGTTAAACTTGGATACTTTTAATGAGATCTCATGCTTCCATTTGCTACTTAAACTTTTCAAAATATTCTCCGGATGAATTACTTCTAGTGAGATATCATGCTTCCACTTGCTCCTGCAACTTTTTAAATAATCTCCCGAAAGCGTGAAATATAATAAGCATTCGTCTCCACACGAGTAGCATTTCAACTGGACATGCAACACTTCAATCATGACTGAACACACTACAACTATGTCCTTAATGATGAGGTACTCTCCGTGACAGACCAGGACTCGGGATCGAGCTCTGACTGGGTCTACGACGGGTGGGGCATTCAGTACTCCTTCTCCCTGGAGCTGAGGGACACCGGGAACTACGGCTTCCTGTTGCCTGCAGAACAGATCATCCCTACGGGAGAGGAAACCTGGGCAGGCATGATAGCCGCCATCAACGCCGTCATTTAACCTAATACAGTCAATCACACACCTCCAAGCTTCTCCATCACAACTGCGGCTTCACGATGGCTGCAGCACAGACTATCTTGAAGGGAGAAGACATATGGACATAAACCATCACCGCCTTCAACTCCGCCAATTAGTTAGCTGTGGGTGACGCCCGGAGCGACGTGTCTCAGAGAATTCCTTCTTTGCCACCAAAACTGTGTAGACACTCCAAAGTATTTTGTCGTGGGAAGAGAAATGGCCAGAAAAATAAAATATACTTTGATACATTAAACGACATTAAAGATTGGATTAATGACCTTCAGTGTCATGGGTGGAAAGTACTTTCTCATGGGGATAGAAGGGTTACCAGAAAGACAAAAATGTATGTTGGCACTTAAAAGAGAATAATGGCGTTTCTTTGATTACCTACAATATCTTGGGCTGGAAAGAATCTTGTCATGGGGAAGGAATGGCCGGTGACAAGGTTCACAACAGAATTGTATCTCAACATGACCCGAAGTGTTCCGTCACGGGTGGAGGGACGACCAGAGACAAGGTTCACAAGGACAAGTCTTTCTCAACAGGTCTTTCCGGGAGTAAACTGACGCCATGAACCAAAGGCGTTGACGATAAAAGAAAAGATAAACTAATAGACTTCATATATATTAACTACCACCAAGGTCATAAAAGTACCCATGGGAATGCTCAAAACTACGAAAGCCTTGTCAAGTAAGTATGCTTGGGTGCCGAATGTTTAAAACGACACCTATCCCAGATCGTGTCCTTTACTCACTCTAAGCCCTGACGAATAGGGTCTACCCCCGCCCTTCTCCTGGCCGCTTTCCACTCGTTCAGAATCTCGTTAGTTAACCTTCAATGCGACGAGCGACGAATGAATGATGCTGCGTGTCACGGCGGCCGACTTGTAAAACTGTCTGAGGGAGGGTGGGAGAGAGCGTCGGGACAGCTCGGGGAGGTTATCTGTCATCAGTTCATCCCCTACACGAGTAACTATATACACCCCTCCCAATCATTATGCATTGTGATTGCTTTACTATTGGTCTGTCACAGGGTCGTATTATTTCGGCGCCCAGCCACTCCAACCATACATCTGACAAGGCTTCCGTAAGAGTTTTGGGCATTTCCAAGGGTAGTTTTATAGCTTCTAGTAGTTTGATCCTGCTTCTGTACCATAAGCCTAAGGAAACGCTCATTAGAATCCGATTGATCTCATTTTCAGCCTTATGAAGTAGTTGATGTGAGAGGCGAAAGGGTCAAAGTCACGACAGGCAGAGGAAAATCCGCTGCGTAAAAACATGGTTACATATAGGACGCAAACACCTTTTTTTCTAGGTGCTGCCGGTGGGTTTTCTTGAGGGGTCTCTTGGACGGCCCCAGCCCGTCAGTGGCGCAGGCGGATTTTATTTATAGTGGCTGCCGTGATGTATGACTCTTGGTTAGCTCATGCTGCCCCCGGTACTCCTCTTGACGGAAGTCGCTGAAGTTAGGGTTGCCTGAAGATCTGGACAGCATGTGGGTAACCTCCCTCCACTCGGCGATGGTTGAAAATTGTCAGCGTTCGTCAGTAACAACGCAGATATCGTAGATGTCAAATGGAGAGATGAATTTCGAACCCTCGTCGGAGCAAGATGGAGCAGAAGAGGAGTGGAAAACAGGTTCTGCAGAGGAATATATATACACACACATATATAGATAGATAGATAGATATGCCGATGATGATGTATTTCTTATTTTTCCTTCTTTGTTTTCTCCGCCTTCCATAATCTTTTCAGGCTCTTATCGATACTAAATATTTCAAATGTATGGCTGAGCACTGTATGGTCTTGCTGGTACTGATGATGATGATGATGCTCAAAGCGGAGGGCAGACTCTGATTGGCATTTTTAGACGCTACCTTCCGCCTCCGACACCAGCCATTTCCAAAGTCCGAAATGGAGACTATTCAGGTTTCATGAGCTTTTTTGTACGTTCATGGTACAGAAGAAGGGTCCAACTATACCACCAGGGTCATAAAACTACCCATGGAAATGCCCAAAACGCCTACGAAAGCCTTGCCAAATGCGTATCAGGACACCTCTCCTCCCGAAATTGACCTCTCTTTCGGCCACCTCTTTTGATTCTTTTTATTGGAGCAGCGAGTAGCAGGCTTTTTTTATTATTGTTTCCTTTTTTTGTGCCCTTGAGCTGTCTCCTTTGTTGTAAAAAAAAAAATATGTGTGCTTGGGCGCCGAAATGTTAAGAAAGCGTCCTTCAGAGTGTTTTCAAGGATAGCCAGTCAGGTTCTCGGGGCCGGAGACCTCCATCCCTTCCCTTCGGTTGGTAGAAGACAAACACATCGATCAGGTATACTACATGCTTTTTGCCGCATCTAGATCTTGGGGGCCGCGCGTTAGGCCTGACCTGGCGGGGACCGGGTTATTGATATGTTTATGGTGCGCTGCCTCCGCCGCGTGATGGATCGCGCCGCGCCGGGAACACCAAAACATGACGAATAATTCATGGCTCAGAGACAACACGTTCGCTAACTCCAGAACAAATAGGTCGGGAGTCTCAGGCGATTCCGACGCTCACATCAACTAATTCCAAAGGCCGCAGAGAGAGACTAATCGGGCCCTCATGAATTTCAAGTTCACGTTAAAAAAAAAAAATTTCTGAAACCCTGTGAAATCAAGAGGGAAAGTTTTAAATGTAGTCCCAAATGCTTCCGATTCTCACATCAACTAGTTTCAAAGGCCACAGAGAGAGACTAATCGGCTCCTCATGATTTTCAAGTTCACGTTAAAATAAATAAATAAATAAATAAATTTCTGAAACCCTGTGAAATCAAGAGAGAAAGTTTTGCGTGTAGTTCCAAATGCTTCCGATTCTCACGTCAACTAGTTTCAAAGGCCGCAGAGAGAGACTAATTGGGTCCTCGTGAGTGAGTTTTTTTTCCACGTGCATAGTACAGAAACTTCATTTTTTTTTAACAACAAAGGAGACAGCTCAAGGGCACAAAAAAGGAAACAGTAATATAAAAAAAAGCCCGCTATTCGCTGCTCCTGTAAAGAATCAAAAGAGGTGGCCGAAAGAGGGGAAGATGGGGAAGGTGGGAGCAATATTTGGCAAGGAAAGTAAAGACAAAAAAAGGGCTACACTACTATCTGAAGATGGAGAAGGTGGGAGCAATATTAGGCAAGGAAGTAATGATTAAACAGAGCTGTACCAATACGGAAAGACAGGAAAGGTGGGACTAATATTAGGCAAGGAAAATAAAGACAAAATAAAGGGCTATACCACTATTTAGAGGTTGGGAAAATGGGAGTAAGGGAGTTGGGAAATATGGGAGAGGATTGGCGTAAGCTTTTGAGCAAGGAAGGTAAAGGAAAAAAAGACTGTTCCAGTATATACAGATATGTTAGGAGGAGGAGCGAGGAGCATGTGGAGAAGGAGCTGAGAATGCAAGGGACAAAAGAAAATGAACTTTGTGAGGCGACACTTAAAAAAATGAAGTGAGAATGAAATGTCAAAAAAAATAGAGGCAGAAGGAAAAACTAAATAAAATAAAAGGAAAATGGGAAGAAATATCAAAATGACCCCCCCAAAAAATATCAAAATGACCCCCCCCCCAAAAAAAAAAAATTTCAAAATGACCCCCCAAAAAATATCAAAATGACCCCCCCCCCAAAAAAAATCAAAATGACCCCCCCAAAAAACATCAAAATGACCCCCCCAAAAAAAATTCAAAATGACCCCCCAAAAATATCAAAATGACCCCCCCCCCTAAAAAAATCAAAATGACCCCCCAAAAAATATCAAAATTACCCCCCAAAAAATATCAAAATGACCCCCCAAAAAATATCAAAATAACCTCCCCAAAAAAAGAAAATGGAAGAGAGCAAAAGGAAAAAAAAATAACTAGACATAGAACCGAGAGACAAAAAGAAGAAAAATAAACTGAGAATCGATTGGAAGGCAAAAGAAAAAAAAAAGTTGAAATGGAAGTATAAGCAAAATGGAAGGAAGAAAATGGACTGGAAATGGAAGTGAGGGGAAGAAGGAAAATAATGAAGTGAACCCTGGATGTAATAAGAGAACCCTGGATGTAATAAGACAACCCTGGATGTAATAAGAGAACCCTGGATGCAATAAGACAACCCTGGATGCAATAAGACAACCCTGGATGCAATAAGACAACCCTGGATGCAATAAGACAACCCTGGATGTAATAAGATAATATTACTTCAGGGAAAGCGTCTTGCTATTGACCTCTGTTGGCCATTCATCTATATTCTTTTCATTTTTTTACAGCAAAGGAGACAGCACAAGGGCACAAAAAAAATAAATTGTAAAAAAAAAAAGCCCGCTACTCGCTGCTCTTGTGAAGAATCCAAAGAGGTGGCCGAAAGAGCAGTCAGTTACGTGAGAAGAGGTGTCCTGATACCTTCCTCTTCAATGAGTTCAAGTCATAGGCAGGAGGAAATACAGATGAAGGAAAATCGTTTGAGTAGCGGGCTTTATTTTTTATTATTGAATCTTTTTTTGTGTGCCCTTGAGCTGTCTCCTTTGCTGTAAAAAAAAAAAAAAAGATTACCAGCGTGAGGGATGAAAGAGTGAAGATGCTGGTTAACTCGTGCGTAAGGGATTTGGACAGTAAAGGGATGAGCTTGAGTAGAAAGTCATAAGGGTAGTGATTAGCGAGCTTTTTTTATTGCCCTTGAGCTGCTTCTTTTACCGTTAAAATAATGCTGATCACCGACAACAGATGGGCAACGAAAATAACAGAGTGTCAACCCAGGAACTGTAGAAATCAGGGTAGACCGAGGACCAGGTGTGTAGAGACAGAATTAGAATCTTTTTAGAAGCAGGATAGTCGACATCAGAGAAAGGTGGAGAGCGTCGGGGAAAGCTTAACCACGTCTTATGATGATGACGATGATACAGAGCCTAAAACTGACTGCTATCAACAACAGACACTGAATACGAGTGGCAGATGTTACTCGTGCGAGGGAAGGAGCCTCGGCGCCCGCCCTCCCATCCATCACGCGCGTCAGAGGGCCGGGCAAGGAATCAAATTAATGAAGGTTTTCCAGACTCACAAACACCTCAGCCATGGACAACACGGGTGAGCCCTTCCCTTCACCTCGAAAGACCGGTGCTACACTGAACCATCATCTATTTGAAACTTGTATAAAGGGAAAGAAGTTTGTGTTAGTGCCGGTACGTGGTACTGAAAGGATTGGGAAGAAAAAAAAAAAAAGTTATGGACTACAGATCCATGTAAAAATGAGTCAAGTACTGAGGCTTCTTTAAGAGGTCATTCTTCGCATTGGACTCTAACCCGTCTCTGAAGTGTTCCCCCTACGGCCACGAGGGCATGGTATGAGGGAGGGGGCATGAGAGGAAATTACTAAGGAAGACAGGGGTCCGTCTTCCCTAGGAGGAGGAAACAGTCAAAAGAAGAAGTAGCATACAGCTCCCTTAACTAACCAAACTTAAACCTCTCCGAGAAGTTCTGGGTACTATTCCTGAAAGCCGTTTTACACTAGTTTTTCAAATGAAAGTCACGCGGAATAAACACAATGCAAAACTTCATAAATCTGTCGAAATTTCACAAGCTGTCCTGCATTCACCTGTATCCTGTGCGATTGTTCTTCCTTCTCAACAGTCAACGGCAGCGTCTTTCAGCGGCAAGAGGGGAGCTCCGGGCCGCCACCCACCGGCCGTGTAAAAGCTGCCGTAAACAAGTCGATTAAAGCCGCGATTATCCCATTGTAGAATCACCAGTGTTAGTCAGCCGTCAGCCGCCGTGATAAACGAGGGAAGGCATCAGAGCGAGCGCGCCGCCCACCCCAGCAGAGTTCGTAAACTTTTTTTTTTTTAGGTACAGGAGACAGGCCAAGGGCAAAACAACCTTACACAAGATGAAAGATTCCCGCAAGACGCTGATCCATACAACAGGAGAACCAGGATGAAAACAAAACATTGATCTTTCATATCTTACGGAGAAGTGAAAGAAAATTATGAAGTTCATTCTCCGGTGCCTTGATGCAGGAGGGAGGAAATCTACGGAAGAGGAAAGCCCGCATCGAGGGTCACCGGTGTAGTCGATGCTTGTGTAGCGCCACCAGGCTCAACAGAGGTTAATAGACCAGTAATCAGATAATTTAACGAGACCGCCTGTTTACTGATACCGGTACTTTATTTTCGGTTACTTTTTCCGTTAAGGTTTTCAGTTACGTTTTTCCACGCTACCTTCTTCCCTAGAGCATTTTCCCTTTTTCTTCAATACCAGCGTCAAATACCTTAACAGTACACTCCTGCCCGGCTTTCCTGTAGCGGCGGGGGACGGTGACGCGGAGAGGCCACGACGCTACCCACACTTGGAAGGAAAAGGCCAGTCGGCAGTCGTGTTGTTTACCCAGCGCCGTTTCCTCGCCCGCTCCATGACAACGTTAGCCAAGTGAATAGTGCTTACAAGGCGGAAAGGGCGCGGGAGGCGGGTCACGGGCTCACGGCTACCAACGCCCACACGTCAGCAGACCACCACCTCGCACTAGCCTACTCACACACCCACTCCACTCTCTGACCACTCTCTTGCGCCATTCCACTCCACTCCACTCCACCCCGATCCACACACTGTCTTCTAGCACTCCTACTCACACACCCTTTTCCACCTCTATTACTCCACCCTCTTGTGCTACTCCACCTCAGACCATCCATACCACACGCTGCTCCATCCATGATCCACTTATCAGCAGACCGTCTCCCACTAACTCCACACTCTCACTCCACCCAAACTATCCACTTCATCACACGTTGCTTCATCCACACTCCATCTCGCATTTCTCTATCTACAAACCATCCACATATTTGCTTGTTTCTCCATCCACACACTGTCTTCTCGTATACTCTTCCACCTATATCCACATAACACCCTTACTTGCCTATCCACTCTGCCTACACACATACACACGGTAACCCTCACGAATCCATCCACCCTTGAACTATCCACATCCTCACTCGTGCTTCCAACCACACAGCAGAGTTACTAAATGTCCCAATCCACCTTTGCCCCCCTCCCTTATCTCTTCTCTTCTAGCGCCATTCCACTTAATATCCACCCACTGCCTTCATCGTACGTTCTCTCACTCGTAAATCATCCACCGCCTCTTCTTTTATATTCCTCTCACAACCCTTTCTCTTCCTCCTCAGTCTTAATACGCTCAGGACTTTGGCAAAACCTCAGTGCTTCTTCATCCATATGCATTGAGCTGGCGAGTCTCCTATCCGGGTCTTTCAATTCTGTTTTGGTCCTCTTCCTTTCATAGCCTGCTGAGGGAAGGCCAACACTGCACACCACTCTGTTGGCACACCCCTCTACATGTCAGAACCAAACGCATGTATTAGGCTACGTATCCTAAGACATTTCGTCGCCCAAGTTCACATATTTGACAAGGCTTTCGTATGAGTTTAGGGCATTTTCAGGAGTAGTTTTATGACCCTGGTGGTAGTTTGGCCCTTCTTCAGTAGTATGAACCTAAAAAAACACTCATTAGAACCCGATTGATCCCCTCTTTGACCTTTAGAAATAGTTAATGTGAGAAGCGGAAGTCTTTAAAAATACCGACCTATATATCCCACGTTCTGTTCGTCTTGCCGCGTGCCTCCCTCCCTGCGACCCATACATATCACAGGAAGGATAAAACTATATTGACATCTCCCTTCATATGGTAATGGTGACCCCTGTTAGCCTCTCCTTTCTTGTATCTGTCACCCACCGTTCTCTCCTTCTCTATCTCACTATCTCACACCCTCGTCCGATACCCACGCAGTATTAGGCTATGAGATCCATTTAGCGAGTCTTCTTTCTTCTCTTCATATCTGTCACCTATCGTTCTCTCCCTCTCTGTCTATCTCACGCCCTCGTCTGTACAAGCTACCACTCTTCCGCTACCCACGCAGTATTAGGCTATGAAATCCAATTAGCGAGTTTTCTTTCTTCTTCATATATCACTACGTCTCTCTCCCTCTCTCCTCTCCTATCTGTATAAGCCACCCCTCTTCCGCTACCCACGCAGGATTAGACTATTAGATCTCTTCACGATATTTCCCCCTATTGATTCTTCTTTCCTTTCCTTTCCACCCAGTTTTCCTTCTTTCACCTTCTCCCAACCCAACGCCCTGGATCGTCAATCGTTTTTTCCCGCCAAATCACTGACTGCTTCTTACATATTACCAGCTAGCACCTTTTTTTCCATCCTCACCTTGCCCCAACCTAACATGATCCCTTCGCCCACAACCTCCACCCATACCCTGCCCCACCTCAAGTCCCGCCAACCCACGGGTCTTCGAAGGGCGGGGCGGCTTCCACATAGGAGTCAGATAGGTTGCCATGTCAACAAGAGAAGCGACGGGTAGCTGACTAACCTAATCAGTGTTGCACCTGGCCTGGCAACGAGTAAACAGGACAGGTAAACAGATTCATATTAACATTGACCGGGATGATGTGATGGCGTTAAGGGACGGTAGCCAGAAAACAGTGAAAAAAAGAAAAATGAGATGTTACCTTAAAAATAATAAAGGAGTGCGATATTACCTCAAAAACACAGCGATGGATTAAAAAAAAGCGTAATATTACCTCAAAAAACACATTGATGGCGTTATGATATTAAAATAAGATGCGATATTACCTCAAAAATATAGCGATGTCGTAAAATATATGAAGAAAGTGCGATATTACCTCAAAAACACAGCGATGTATTAAAAAAAAAACGTAATATTACCTCAAAAAACACATTGATGGCGTTATGATATTAAAATAAGATGCGATATTACCTCAAAAACACAGCGATGTCGTAAAATATATGAAGAAAGTGCGATATTACCTCAAAAACACAGCGATGGATTAAAAAAAAAACGTAATATTACCTCAAAAAACACATTGATGGCGTTATGATATTAAAATAAGATGCGATATTACCTCAAAAATACAACGATGGCGTAAAATATATGAAGAAAGTGCGATATTACCTCAAAAATACGATGGCGTAAAATATATGAAGAAAATGCGATATTACCTCAAAAAAACACAACAATGGCGTAAAATATTTGAAGAAAGTGCGATATTACCTCAAAAACACAACGATGGCGTAAAATATATGAAGAATGTGCGATATTACCTCAAAAATACAACGATGTCGTAAAATATATGAAGAAAGTGCGATATTACCTCAAAAACACAACGATAGTGTAAAATATATGAAGAAAGTGCGATATTACCTCAAAAATACAACGATGGCGTAAAATATATGAAGAAAGTGCGATATTACCTCAAAAACACAACGATGGCGTAAAATATATGAAGAAAGTGCGATATTACCTCAAAAACACAACGATGGCGTAAAATATATGAAGAAAGTGCGATATTACCTCAAAAAAACAACGATGGCGTAAAATATGTGAAGAAAGTGCGATATTACCTCAAAAATACAACGATGGCGTAAAATATATGAAGAAAGTGCGATATTACCTCAAAAATACAACGATGGCGTAAAATATATGAAGAAAGTGCGATATTACCTCAAAAACACAGCGATGTCGTAAAATATATAAAAAAAAGTGCGATATTACCTCAAAAATACAACGATGGCGTAAAATATATAAAAAAAGTGCGATATTACCTCAAAAAAACACATCGATGACGGAAAAAATTAAAAAGTGCAATGGGAAAGTATTCCTTCACAGGTGGGTAAAGTTGGGATCACACGCTATTAGTTGGGCGGTAGGAAAAATATATTAATGAACAGAATAGTATCTAACCGAACAGACAAAATATGAAGAGAGTTAATCAATGGAACAGACTCGTATTAGTGTTTACTTGACTGGCACGATATCATTCATTCGAGAGGACGGTGATAGGAAAAATACTTGAATCAATAGACAATAGGTTTTAAATTTATCAAAGACATGCGATACGAAAAAGACACGACAGCCTAACATCTCTCTCTCTCTCTCTCTCTCTCTCTCTCTCTCTCTCTCATGACCTGATATTAGTGCTAAGATAGTTTCTCTCCACTCTCCCTCCCTCCCACCCCTCCCCTGCCCTGCCCTGCCCCCCCCCTATACATTTAGCTTACGCCGTCTCTTGGTTAATATTGGTACTGTCAATTGGTGCTTCGTATGTTCGAACCTCAAGTGCTCCGGAGCTCCACTGAGGCTGTAAGCAACGAAGAGGCATTTATCAGTATGACAGTTGTACATGAAGTTGAGAGAACAATGTAGGAATGTTTGGGAAGACTGGTACAAGGCGTGAGAGAGAGAGAGAGAGAGAGAGAGAGAGAGAGAGAGAGAGAGAGAGAGAGAGAGAGAGAGAGGCTGTTTTTATTTGTTTTTCTTATATAATTCTTGAAAACAACAACAACGTGATTACAGGAACTTTGGTGGCGAGGGTGGGAGAGAGGGGAGGTCCAGAGAGAGAGAGAGAGAGAGAGAGAGAGAGAGAGAGAGAGAGAGAGAGAGAGAAGTTTCAATCATCGAAGTCGCTATTACATTATTATTCCCGTAGCGCACGAAGTAAACAATGGAAGTAATGTTTTGGTGGATCAAGAGCCAGCCAGGGGAGTGCAGATGAGGGGAGAGGGATAGTGATTGGTGGTGTCGGTATCATCGTCATCAGCAGCAGCCGGTGGGTACATTATTCCCCTCCATCTCCCATCGTAAACACCCTTTGTTGCCGCCCCTCCCCTCAACACTGGTCCCGACGGCAACGCTGGCTGAACCTTGGCGTCCGCTTACGAGGCCTCAAAAGGGTGATGGGTTATATAACAATGGGAAACGTATTAGCAGCAGCAGCAGCAACAACAGTAGAAGCTATTATTAGGCCACTGGAGAACAAATGCAGTTACTAAAGTTCTTCACCTCTCTGTCTGGTGTTAGTGTACTGGAGCCTTGTTCACACTGCTCTGGCCAAGTTTCTGATTTCATTCCTTCACCTGGTTCTCCGCCTAACCAGAGTTCTTCGGTAAATAAAAACGACTTCCTTGCTTTCCGTTGTGATTTGCTGTTGTTGGTTACCACAGACGTATAGATGAGGCAGATCTAAGTAACAGTTTTAATTACTCTGATACAATGGATTTTTCACTAGTGCAAAATAGGTGATATGCCATTTGTTTTCAGAAAATACAAAGGTTAACTTCGCTGATGAGGAACTTTTGGCGGAATTACTTTTTTGCACAGTCCTTCACGATGTCCTGCCGTTGAGTTGTGGTTTTTTTGTGGATCGTGGTAACAATGATTTTGGGTGTAGGTGGGAGCGCCTCCGTGGTGTAGGAAATAGCGCGCCTAGTTAAGAATCTACGGGCCCAGAATGACACTTTTTTTGCACAGTCCACGAAGTCCTGTCATTGAGTTACGTTTTTTTGTGGATCGTGGTAACAATGATTTTGGGTGTAGGTGGGAGCGCCTCCGTGGTGTAGGAAATAGCACGCCTAGTTAAGAATCTACGGGCCCAGAATGACACTTTTTTTGCACAGTCCACGAAGTCCTGTCATTGTGTTACGTTTTTTGTGGATCGTGGTAACAATGATTTTGGGTGTAGGTGGGAGCGCCTCCGTGGTGTAGGAGATAACACGCCTATAGTGAAACCAACTGTCGAGTCCGTTTTGGCGATGGCTCCGGCGGGATCCATTTCTCCCCTCTGCTCTGCCACACAGTCCCAACACCTATTTTTTCCTCTCATATGTTACCTATAGCTTACATATGAGAGGAAGAGATAAGTGTTGGGACTGTGTGGCAGAGCAGAGGGGAGGAAAGGACCCGTGGGAGCCTACGCCAGACCGGCCTCGAAATATATATAGTTAAGAATCTCCGGGCCCAGAGTCGGTATTCTCAAAAGCTTCCACCTCTCATGTCAACTGTATCTAAAGGACGAATAGAGATTAATCGGGTTTTCATGTGTTTTTTTGCGTTCATGATACAGGAGAAGGATCAAACAACCACCAGGGCCATTAATCTACCACTGGAAATCTTCAAAATTCCTACGAAAGCTTAATTAAATGAGGTTGGGCGCCGAAATGTTTGAGAATATGTGAATAGGAGATTGGGTTTTCATGTGTTTTTTCACGTTCATGATACAGGAGAAGGATCAAACAACCACCAGGGCCGTTAATCTACCACTGGAAATCCTCATAATTCCTACGAAAGTTTAATTAAATGAGGTTGGTGCCGAAATGTTTGAGAATATGGTCCCTGGTTCATGCAATACCGGACAAGGCAGTCAAGTAACCCATCCAGCCGCTGATCCTCCTTTCCGATCGCATGTTGATGGATAACAGTTCCCGGTGACCAAGGTAAACAAACGTGAACGCCGCGCCGATGTTGACAGACTTGTTCTTGAGCGGCTCTATGGGCCGTATTTTAAGACACCATCGCTTCTCACATCAACTATTTCTAAAGGTCAAACAGGGGATCAATGTGCTTTTCAGGAGTGTTTTTTTAAGGTTCATGGCACAGAAGAAGGGTCAAACTACCACCAGGGTCATAAAACTACCCCTGGAAAGGCCTACAGCTCCTACGAAAGCCATGTCAAATATATGAACTTGGGCGACGAAATGTTTTAAAATACGACCCTATGTGTTCGATGCCCCGCCGCTGCAGCCTCCGCCTCCCTCCTCCTGCCCCTCGACTCCCCCTGACAAAGC
>NC_066514.1:26304576-26372076 GCF_024679095.1 Eriocheir sinensis
TAATTCTTGTATCAGTGAGTATTTAGACATAAATCACAGTAGTTTCTTGATTTATATGTTATTTCTATGATCCATTTTTTTTTACTTTCATCTTGAATTCATGCATATTCCTGATTTTTTTTTTGATCAACAAAACTTTCAATTTACATAGACTACAATTCAAGTTGACTGGATAAAGAATTATTATTTTCTACATTAGTATTAATATCATTTGTATTCTTATTATCACTATTATTATATAAACAGGCTATGTTAGTGGCTAGTCATTATACCTCTTTAAGTCATCTCCACATATCCCTATAAAATGTGTTCTTCATGAATTACAGTTGCATTTCTAGGAAACTGTGAGACATGGAAGAATAGTAATGTGACTGGTGAGTGAGTTTTAATAGGCTCCAGGGCTTGGGCCAGTCCAGTCCACTACTCTCTTGTCATGCCACAGGTAGGCACCCTTTGGCTCAGAAATGTTGGGAGGCAGCAGGGCCAGGTAGGAAGGGCACGCTGCCCCCTCCTCAATGGTCAGGGGTCCCTGGGAGGTGAAGGACATTTTATATAAGAACAAAAATTAAAAGTAATAAAATGTGTCATGCAAGGGAGATGGAAGTGAGTACAGAAGTCCATGATGAGAGTATAGAATGATGAATGAGAGAAGCAGTAAAGCAGGATAAACAAGACATGGGAGGGACTTTACAGGATTGTTTTATCGCCAACAGAAACACATAAATAACTTGAAAATGATGAAATGTAATTATTGTCAGTAAAAAGGTGAAGGCAAAGTCAGGAGAATACACTACAGCTTTGTGTGGTGGCAGTGCTCATCTCAGTCCCGCTGGATCTTTGAGCCTGTGGTGGGAGAGAACTCATTAGCCTGACACAAGGCCAGTGAAATCTCTGAGTTACCACAATTTACCTCCCTCAGGTTTCCCCAGGTACCCATTTATCAACCACCCTCAAAGGATAAACAGCTGGCTAGACTGCATGCCGAGTGCCCAGGGATTGAAACCCAGCCCTGCAGATTCACAGTTAGGGACACTAACCACTGCACCCCAAAGGTGACAACACTAATAGAATGCAAAATGCAAGGGTTTAATTTAATAAGGTAAAAGAGGCAGGCAAAGGAGTGAAAATATAAGGGTCAAAAAATAAACAAAACCTATATGAATGGAACAATCACTAACTATATTTCAGACTCCCTATATTCTGGTTTTGCTGTAGCTGTAATGCCCCAAGGCAGCTACTTTGTAAAGGAAAATAGGATGGACTTCTGCATTAGGTTTTACAAGAATGTGCAAAGGAACTGAGTAACACTTTATATAACGAATTATGTTTAAAGAATCAGTCACTCAGAGTAAATTACCAGATACATGGAAGAAAACCAATGTCATTTATATATAAAAACATCAAAATGCACTGAATTATACGAGTTGACCTATTACTATAACAGCTGTAATATAATATTCTTGGGTTTTGTTTTAACAAGAAAGTCTGGCTGGATTACTTGGAGGAATATGGCATGTTAAATAGTTATTGTTATGACATTTAGAGGTATTTTGTAACATACTACTATAAGATTACATAGGATGTGATTTCTTATGCTTTAGCTTCGAAATATAACTTCTAGACTTCCAAATGTTGCAAACCTATCAAATGACACCTAATGTCAATTACAGTGCATATCATCAGAGAGATATGAGGCCATGAAAAAATAGCATAGAAATGATGCATAAACCAAGAGCATCTACTTCCCAATTTCTTGAGCCTGACATGGCAAGAATTACAATGATTTATCGCACCGTGGTTGTTGGTCACAAGATATACACTTTCAGATACAGATCACTAATGCCATCCACTGGACCCAACTCTGTGACAGTGGTGAGGTGAAGGATGAGGGGGTAGTATAAGGCAAGCAAGAAAACGATAAAAAGAGAAACAACTAATACTTCAAAAGATTAACTAGAAGTACTAAAGGGTTAAAATATGCAGGGATAGGTATACCAATTTGTAAATGTCACTCCAATTAGTACTCATGTCATGGAAACACTACTCTGGAAAAGATCCAAGGTATGAAACTGAAACACTGTCAAAATAAAGATTAGTATAACAGTTTTTTAAATATATACATTCCTTACATGAGACATTTTGTTGAGTAGTTTTCTTCAGTGATGTGGCTGCTAATTGGAATGCTACAGATAAACTGACAAATATGCTGTGACAAATGGCAACTCCCTGTCCACAAAATTAATATGAAAACTGAAATGCAAGACTGACCCAAGACACAACAGCTACCCACCTTGTGTGAGGTCATGTCGGTGTCCACATAGCCCGGGTGACAGCAGTTCACTACCAGGTCCTCCCTTGGGTCAGTGTTGAAGGCTCGCTGCTGGATCCGGGTCAGTGCTGATATTCCCACCTTGCTGACACAGTACGTGCTGGCCGACCATCCCTGCTTGCGGGAGGTGCCGTCCTTGGCAGCCCTGAGGAAAGGAGTGCACAACACTGAGTGACTGGTTGAGCAGGAGATTTTTGAATGAATAAATCTGAGGGTGAAGAGATTGAGCACTGTGAGATACAGATGAGAAATGAGATATAAATGATAGCTGTTGACATTAATACTTCCTCAAACATTACACAAAATGATAACAGTAACAGAAAAATATTTGGTTTCCACCAATCTCAATTAAAATCATCTGAGTCTGATTCAATGTAATACTATATGAAACAATAATTTACGCTTCCAACACACTTGCTTGTTTTATTTTTTAAGCATTTTCCTTAACTGATTTTGTAATGACTGGATCCTTGTGCAGGGTGGCAGCAGCTTCATGAGGCATGCTGAGATGTAAGGTAAGTCTTCTGGTGTCAGTGAGAAAATAATGAATGTGGTGACTGCAGATACATGCTGATCCTAAACAGAAATGATGTAAAAGGTGCATAGGGGTGGAGAGCCATCTAAATGTGTATTTCAACACAGTGTGCTACAGATGGGAAGACAGGGTATCAAATGAGGAGGTGATGAGAAGGTACTCGTTTATCCGGCACGAACGGGGGCCAGCTCGTGTCAGATAACCCGTTTTGCCGTTGTTTTGACTTACTCTACAGAACCACAGCAATTATAACTTTGCAAAAAAATCACCTTTATCTTAACTGTCGAGAAGCTTACAATTCCATATTTTCTGTTCTGGAGAAAAGTGATCCTGTGCGATCATCCCTAAACTCTTTCTTTCTTAGTCTACTTAAACACTGGTCTATACTAACGCCACAAACTGGTTCATGAGGTCACACAGCTCCTCCTCGGTAAGTGTGTCGGCAGCCAGCTTGGCCTTCAGTTGTGAGGCAGCAGGCTCATCCCCATTGATCACAGACAAGTGCCCAGCTGAGCTGGACACGTGGCACACCCGGGCATGTGGTCGCAGCAGTGGGAAGAGAGCATGGCACACTGCCAGGTTGGCAAAGAAGTTTACTCTGATTGTGTTCTCTGCTTGCTCACCGAATGGCTCTGTGGCAGCCATCTGTGGTAGGAACAGATGACAAAGGTATGTAAACAAGTGTTCTTCAATGTTAAAATAATACATGAAGAAAATTAATGTGACAAATTAATTTTATATATCCATATTAATGATTTAGCAAAATGTCCTGCACTTGGGGCAAGATGTGGTGGTCCCTCTACATCTGCTGCACATTCTGGGGAGGTAAGTCATGCAGGTGGGGTGCCTCACCTTGTAAGCCATGGCAGCATTGTTGACAAGGGCATCCAATCCACCATAAGTGTTTTTAATGTAGGATGCAAAGTTGGCAATGCTCTTGCTGTCATCAATGTCTAGCTGATGGAATTTTGGCGAGAAACCAAGCTGAAAACAACAATTCCATAAGCATGATCACCACAATCACACTCTCACAGGAGAATGTTAAGATTTCATCTCTTACAACAGAAACACTGGCAGTTTCACACACACACACACACACACACACACACATATGCACACATTCACACAATATCAACTGGTAAAGTACCTAAGGAATGGCGAAGGGCTGAGCCTCAGGTGGTCCCTATATATAAAAGCGGGAAAAAGGAATAACCTCTAAACTACAGACCAGTATCATTGACCAGTATAGTTTGTAAAATATGTGAAAAAGTGATAGAAACAATGGATAAAATTTCTAGAAGAGCACAATATAATCACAGAAAAACAGTATGGCTTTAGACAAGGGCATTTATGTGTAATAAACTTATTGAGCTTTTACTCAAGAGTGACGGACACAACACAGGAGAGGGATGGATGGGTAGACTGCGTCTATTTGGAGTTGAAGAAGGCTTTCGACTATTATGGAAGCTGGAAAATAGAGGAGGAATGGAAGGGAAAATGAAAAACTGGATGGAAAGTTACTTAAAGGGAAGAGAAATGAGAACAGTGGTAAAGGATATGAAATCGGAATGGAGGAATGTAGATAGAGGGGTGCCTCAAGGATCGGTACTGGCACCAATATTTTTCCTAATATATATAAATGATATGCTGGAGAAAGTAAATAGTTACATGAGCTTGTTTGCAGACGATGCAAAATTGCTGAGACACATAAGAAATAGTAAAGACTGAAATTCTGCAAGAGGACCTAAATAATAAGAAATGAGAGATGGAGTTTAATGTGAAGAAATGTCATGTAATGGAAATGGGAAAGAATGAAAGGAGACCAAAATGGATATATAGAATGGGGGCTGGAGAAATATTAAAAGTTCAAGAAGAGAGATATCTGGGAGTGATAATACAAGATAATCAACAGTCAGAGTCATGTAAATAGGATATTCGGAAATATGTATAGAATGGTAAGAAATATAGGAATAGCATTCCACTACATGGGTAAAGATATGATGAAAAAGATAATTACCACTATGATTAGACCAAAGATGTGTGGTCTTCCCATAAGAAGAAACACGTGAAAAAAAAAATAGAAAGAATACAAAGGATGGCAATGAAGATGGTTCCAGAACTGGAGGGATTGTCATATGAAGAAAGGTTAAAGGAAAGGAACCTCCCAAAATTGGAACAAAGAAGAGAAAGGGGAGACCTAATACTAATTTGTAAATTGTGGAATAAAATGGAAGAAGTCGATAACGAGGAGTTGCTACTATGGGAAGTAAGAAGCACCAGCAACACATGAAGACAGTAAAAAATTGAGAAAAGGAAGATGCTTGAGAGATATAAAAAAATATAGCTTCCCGCAAAGAAACGAAGAGGTTTGGAACAGCCTAAGTGAGGATGTAGTATCGACGAAGAGTGTGCATAACTTTAAGGAAAAACTGGACAAGTACAGATATGGAGACGGGACCACATGAGCGTAAGCCCAGGCCCTGTAAAACTACAACTAAGTAAATACAATTAGGTAAATACACACACACACACACCTTCTCCAGCTGCTCAACGGCTGCCTTGCCCCGGCCCTCATCCCTGGCGGTGAGGTAGACAAAGCCATCAAACTTGGCACACAGCTCCTTCACAATGGCAAACCCAATGCCTTTGTTGCCTCCTGTCACCTGTAATGGGAAGAACAATATCACGATCTCTCTCTCTCTCTCTCTCTCTCTCTCTCTCTCTCTCTCTACTGAATGAGAAAAAAATTGTCAAAAATTATTCCCATTAATTAACTTAGAAAGAAAGGACATAAGTAAAAACAAATTGAACACATTAAAATATTATAACATTATAGTATTGGTGTTTTAATAAATTCAGATGACTTTCTTAACCGTAGGAGTAATTTTCAACAACTTATCAAATTTGGATATTGAATGATCTTATTTTTTACATGATTAGCAAAACATTGTATCAATTATGTGTTGTCTAATCATTCTAAACACTTTCCCACCAAAAAAAAAATCCAAATTTGCTAGGCACCAGGGGAAAGTTTTGTGAATCATGCTTGGCACCCTGGAGATTAACATAGCAATCCTGGCAATACAAGAGAATATGATAAGAAAAATTTGTTGGATTTTTATGACAAATGAGTTTGTTAAAATTCTTAGTTGCATTAATTTTGAAGCAACAAATGCACAGGGCCTCACCACAGCAATCCTCTTGGTGGCCATTGTAACACCAGCTGCCCTTGATCACTTCTTGTTGATAATCACCTGCAGAAATGTTAGTCATATTACCATTAAGACCATCAGTATTTTCATTCTATATCTCTGAAACATAATATTCTGCCTCCATATTAGAGTAAAGGAATAAAGTAAATTTCCCTGAAGAATAATATGAAGGCACAGTAATTTAAAAGTAAACAATAATGCAATTAATCAAGGCATGCACTTCAACTGTTCCAACCTTTCATGTTGCTTGTGACCTACTGTGTGTTGGATGGTAACTAATGTGCAGTGGATAGTAACCCATCTGTCCCTCTGAAACTTTTTAGGGCAATTTACGGTTTCACCCAACCAACGATTTTCTTACGTGGTCCATGTTTTTCTGGTGATTTATTTATTTATTTATTTTTTTACAACAAAGGAGGCAGCTCAAGGGCACACACAAAAAAAGAAAACAATAATAAAAAAAAGCCTGCTACTCGCTGCTCCCAAAAAAGAATTAAAAGAGGTGGCCGAAAAAAAGATCAATTTCGGATTCGGACAATGCAAGATGGCGCCACTATAAACACTCGCCTGCGCCAGAACGGGCTGGGCCGACCATCAGGCCCCACCAGGAAGATGCCTACCGGCGCAACAGGCAACGACGTAAAAAAAAAAAAAAAAAAAAGATGTAGTGAATTGCACGATTTTGCACATCACTTCCGTCGCAAATGCATACAATTGCTAGTTGTTTACTATTTGCTCCGAATTATTTGATCTACAACTTGAGAGTGATCGTAAGTACCTTGGGTGTATTGTGAGAAACTGCAATAGTCTTATTTAGTAGCATCTCTAGTAAAGGCAGCAAATATGATGTGTTGGTAAAACTTGAGAACCTGGTAAACTAAGTAAGTAAAGCAACAGAGGAGGCCTTGGACAGGGAATTATACTTGTGGGCATAGTACGGGTAAAGTGCCAAGGCCATCAGGTGTCTGTCGGGGGTCACACCTGACACTCTCCTGACCGACTAGACAGGTGGCTGGTGACATGGCCAGACAAGGACACAAGCTGCAAAAAACCACAGTCAGTGCTGCCCGGCCACAGTACAGGTCACCCTTGGCAGCTCTCACCGAGGACACGCTAACCCCCGCTGATCTGCCGGGCCTGAAACCTCATCAACGGTAAACGGTAAACGGTCTGGAGCTGTGGTGGCCGAGCTCTACCAGGCCTGAAACCTCATCAACGGTAAACGGTAAACGGTCTGGAGCTGTGGTGGCCGAGCTCTACCAGGCCTGAAACCTCATCAACGGTAAACGGTCTGGAGCTGTGGTGGCCGAGCTCTACCAGGCCTGAAACCTCATCAACGGTAAACGGTAAACGGTCTGGAGCTGTGGTGGCCGAGCACAGCTGTAGATCAGAGAGAGCTTGCTGCCGCCCATCATGTGAGGCTCAGTGACATAATGGGCGGCAGAACGCATGGGAATATGTCATGTGCATCCCAACACACTCACTCGTTCACACTCTTAACGTACAGAACACCTATCTATATGACAGTTCCCGTCACAAAACGTTCACAGCTGCCATAATATATTTTTTTCCTCCACTTAAACTCACCGCGGCCGCTAGTGACAAATCTTCTTCTTCTTGTGGCCGTGGAATGTTTGACCTTCTTCTTCTTGTGGCCGTGGAATGTTTGACCTTCTTCTTCTTGTGGCCGTGGAATGTTTGACCTTCTTCTTCTTGTGGCCGTGGAATGTTTGACCTTCTTCTTCTTGTGGCCGTGGAATGTTTGACCTCCTTCTTCTTGTGGCCGTGGAATGTTTGACCTTCTTCTTCTTGTGGCCGTGGAATGTTTGACCTTCTTCTTCTTGTGGCCGTGGAATGTTTGACCTTCTTCTTCTTGTGGCCGTGGAATGTTTGACCTTCTTCTTCTTGTGGGCGTGGAATGTTTGACCTTCTTCTTCTTGTGGCCGTGGAATGTTTGACCTTCTTCTTCTTGTGGCCGTGGAATGTTTGACCTTCTTCTTCTTCTTCTTCTTCTTCTTTTTCACTTCTACACACCTTTCTTTTCAGTATACATCACTTTCTTGACTTCATCCTTCTTCTTGTGGCCGTGGAATGTTTGACTTTTCCTTCTTTTACTGCTCAGATCTTTTTCCCAAACACATCTTCTTGTGGGTATTAATGTTTGACCTTCTTCTTCTTGTGGCCGTGGAATGTTTGACCTTCTTCTTGATTGATTGATTGAATGATTGAGAGTTTCTTCTTGCTTGTGGCCGTGGAATGTTTGATTCTACAACTATTAATACTTGTGTAGGGCACCATGAAACTAAAAGAGAGAGAGAGAGAGTTGAATGTTTGACCTTCTTCTTCTTGTGCAGGTGAACATGCCATCAACCCCAAGCAGGAATGTTTGACCTTCTTCTTCTTGGGGCCGTGGAGTGTTTGGCCGCTACTGCCAACTCACCAGAGTCTCCTTGCAACTCACCAAGGCAGCGGCGCCCAACACAGCAGCACAGCGACGGGTTAATTACTATAATATCCTTGGCAGCGATAGGTTACCATCTCTAACATCAATATAGGTTCCTCTCCTTAGCGATGGTACGTTACTAACTTAAAACGACGATGGGTTACTATCCTTAGCGGTGATAGCTAGGTTACTATTTTTAGCAGTAATAGGTTTTCCAGTACATATGACACACACACACACACACACGCACTAACATGTACACCTCATTACACATGACACACTAACATACTCACCTCAGCACACATGGCACACTAATTAACATACACACACCCCATAGGACCATACACATGACGCGCGCGCAAACATGCACACACCTGGATCGATCATGGGCTGCACATTACATAAGAACCAACATAACACCTCGATCAGTACTGTGCCTACACATGACACACGGTACGTAACATGCACGCCCCAGTACACATGACAGACGTGCACTGTAACATACACACCCCAGTAAGCTATATATCATGCATATCACACACTGACACATAGGCACACCTCACTAATACATTATGACACATACACTGACATACACACCCTAGCACACGTGACAGGCTAACATGCACACCTATAGACCTACGTGGCCAGCTTAAATAATAGATACAATAATTACTCTCTCGGGCAGAGGAGTATATCTGCACGTACCGCTGGAACTCGCGGCCTCCACTAATATAAGACCTCGCTTTGTTATCTGTTTTATTCATGCTATTTCCTACGCATCGTGAGTGAGCAACAATTCAGCACTTTTAAGGGAGGAGAGATATTGCAAGGACGATGGTTTGTCTTTCTCTCCTCTGCCTTTAATTGTGAGTCCTCTTTATTGTCTCAGGGGAAGGGAAATCAATGTATCCGTGGCCTCCAAAAGTTAAAATGTGTGGGACCAAACCGTTCAATGACCACCAGGGGCAAAAGTTTTACAGCGGGTACGAGCTGGCAGGAGCGTTATACCGCCTCGTCATCCTTGGACCGTCATGATGCAGCGGATCCAGCGAGGAAAAATAACGTAGAGTGTTCTTGAGGCTGTAACAGACACCAAAAGTTAACGATCAAGGCTCACTACCCAGCCCCCCAAAAAACTATAAGGCGACACATACAGATAATATTAATTTTGTACTTTTATTTTTCAGTATGAGAGTGGAGTCATTTCAACTTCATACTTAATTTTCGAGGCAAGCTTGTCCGAGCCTCCGAGGTGGGGCTGCGCCGACTGGTGAACATTTTGGAGAGAGAGAGAGAGAGAGAGAGAGAGAGAGAGAGAGAGAGAGAGAGAGAGATTTATTGTTGCATAGTAAACAACAGAAAATCAGACCACACAGACCCCATGGTCCAGACTATAGGTGGTCTGAGAGAGAGAGAGAGAGAGAGAGAGAGAGAGAGAGAGAGAGAGAGAGAGAGAGAGAGAGAGAGAGAGAGAGAGAGAGAGAGATTGATTGATTGATTGATTGATTGATTGATTGATTGAGAGAGAGAGAGAGAGAGAGAGAGAGAGAGAGAGAGAGAGAGAGAGAGAGAGAGAGAGAGAGAGAGAGAGAGAGAGAGAGAGAGAGAGAGAGATTTCCATAGAAAGTCAGACCACAGACCAAATATATTTAACAAGGCTTTCGTAGGAGTTTGGGGCATTTCCAGGGGTAGTTTAATGGTCCTGATGGTAGTTCGACTCTTCCTCTGCACCATGAATATGAAAAAACCCTCATGAAAACCCGATTGATCTCCTTTTCAGCCTTTGGAAAGAGTTGATGTGACGGATGGAAGCGTCTGAGAATACCGACCCAGTTTTCTTTGCATGGTTGTTTGAACAGATATTGACATTATTTGCTCTTAAATAACTGTATAGAGGACAATGTTTCTGTTCCCGTTGCAAAGGCAGAAGCGGCCCGTTGGAAAGACAGAAGCAGCCAGCCATTGTTATTGTTGTTGACCATCGCTTCCTGTGACGTTCTTGACCCTAATCACCGCCTGAGACGTGCCCAGAGGAAGGCGTCTTGCTGGCCATGGCTGGGGATGAATATTTTGCTGCTAAAGGCTCCCTCAAGTTGAAAGGCGTGGCAGAAACAGGGATTAAAAAGTAAGGGATTTATAAAGAAGTACACCCAACTCACTCCCATGGCACTATTATTTCCCGAAAGACATTAGGGATTAATATTTTTTCTGCCAATGGCTCCCTCAAGCTGAAAGGCGTGGCAGAAACAGGGATTAAAAAGTAAGGGATTTATAAAGAAGTACACCCAACTCACTCCTATGGCACTATTATTTCCCGAAAGACATTAGGGATTAATATTTTTTCTGCCAATGGTTCCCTCAAGCTGAAAGGCGTGGCAGAAACAGGGATTAAAAAGTAAGGGATTTATAAAGAAGTACACCCAACTCACTCCCATGGCACTATTATTTCCTGAAAGACATTAGGGATTTATATTTTTCTACCAATGGTTCCCTCAAGTTGAAAGGCGTGGCAGAAACAGGGATTAAAAAGTATGGGATTTATAAAGAAGTACACCCAACTCACTCCCATGGCACTATTATTTCCCAGAAGACGTTGGGATTAATATTTTTCTACCAATGGTTTCCTCAAACTGAAAGGCGTGGCAGAAACAGGGATTAAAAAGTAAGGGATTTATAAAGAATTACACCCAACTCACTCCCATGGCACTATTATTTCCTGAAAGACATTAGGGATTAATATTTTTTCTGCCAATGGTTCCCTCAAGCTGAAAGGCATCGCAGAAACAGGGATTAAAAAGTAAGGGCTTTATAAAGAAGTACACCCAACTAACTCCCATGGCACTATTATTTCCTGAAAGACGTTGGGATTAATATTTTTCAACCAATTGTTTCCTCAAGCTGAAAGGCGTGGCAGAAACAGGGATTAAAAAGTAAGGGATTTATAAAGAAGTACACCCAACTCACTCCCATGGCAGACTGTTATTTCCTGAAAGACATTGGGGATTCATATTTTTCTGCCAATGGTTCCCTCAAGCTGAAAGGCGTGGCAGAAACAGGGATTAAAAAGTAAGGGATTTATAAAGAAGTACACCCAACTCACTCCCATGGCACTATTATTTCCCGAAAGACATTAGGGATTAATATTTTTTCTGCCAATGGTTCCCTCAAGCTGAAAGGCGTGGCAGAAACAGGGATTAAAAAGTAAGGGATTTATAAAGAAGTACACCCAACTCACCCCCATGGCAGACACTATTGATTCCTGAAAGATGTTGGAGACAAATGTTTTGCTGCCAAAGTCTTCCTCAAGCTGAAAGGCATGGCAGAAACAGGGATTAAAAAGTAAGGCATTTATAAAGAAGTACACCCGTGGCTGACACTATTATTTTCTGATGAACGTTTGCGTTCTCGTCATCACTCTGGTAACCGTCTCCATCGTAAATCGATCGTCTCAACGATAATATTTTACTTCTTGTAGCTCACTGCCCTCCTCCCTGATACGAGGTGATGCTAAGTTTGATTTGAGGTAACGATGGGTCGAGGGGGAGCAAACCCCTTCCCATGGTAAGCCAGGTTAGGTGTCTCAAAATGTATTGTCTAGTTTATCTTCATATCTGGATGTAACTTTTCGCCGTACTCAGTGGCAACAAATGCAGGTGAATGGTGGCAGAAGGTTGTGCTGGGGTCAGGCAGGTCAGACTGTCTCATGCTCTTGTGAGGATCTGTTATTTTCCCTGCGACAGCGTATTGTGAGGATGAAAGGTTTTTCTTGTTCCAGTGTAATATTTTTTTCTCACCTATCATTAGTCTCAGGGGAGGGGAGGATATTCTGGAAGCTACTGTCTTCTGACAAGAACGGTTAACAAATTCATTTAGAATATCAAAAGTTACCAGATTTTTTTTTCTCTTCCATTAAGTTTTGGAGTTTTCTGTTTAAATACCAAAAGGGGATTGTTTAGGAAAGTGTACCCTACTAATTTTGAGAAACTGATTGTTTATTTCTGGGCAAAACGTGATGCTTTTTATGATGGAGAATTTTAATTTCCGGAAATCAGTAAATGATTGATTTTTCAATGCCTGGGGTGCACCCGCTGCCGCCCCACTCCCACCCATTACCTCCGGCCAGCATAATGGACCCACCCCTGCCGCCGCCCCATCCCATCCCATGCTGTGTATTTCCGCCAGCCCACACTGCAATGTGAATAAATTTAAACTAACATAACCTAACCTAACCTACCTAATGGCATCCTTAATGGGGGAACTTTACCACCTCAATACCCTTAATGGGATGGCTTCACCCCCCTTGACCCCCCCCCTCCTATTTTCTGGAAGTCATTTGTTACTACACAGCATTCTGGGACCAAAAAACATTCCATAATTAAGTATTAACTCTGCTAGAGGTGGCTGCCCCTTCTTGAGCATTAGTCACCAAAGGTATAAAATTTGATATGTATTACTCAGAAAACACTGAATTCACTCCAATGGTTGACACTTTTTCTTTTCATCATTGATAATTGTTTCCATTGCAAATTACTCATATCTGAGACTCATGGACTATGTACTAACTAATAGACCTGGATTCAGTTTAAATAGTGCTGGGAAGTGGTGAGCAGGGGAGCATGGAGAGGGAGGTGAGGGAAGCCAGAGTTAGCATGCATGGACTGTGTAGTAGCTAATAGGCCTTGATTCAATTTAAATAGTGATGGAGTAGTAGTAAGCAGGAGAGCATGGAGAGGGAGGCGAATGAGAGAGCAGTGACAGCTAAGAGGTACACTGGAGACTCATGGAAAGAAGCGAGGGTAAAGAAGCGTATAGAAAAACAGCATTATCCTTCCAACCCTCCCTAATTATGTAGATTCAATCACTCTCTCTCCTCTCTTTCCACAGCCAGATCTTACACTCTGTTTTGCTCTCTGCTCAAACTCTCTATGGCCATATAGAACAACTTGTCTGGTCTTGTCCTTTCAAATACCACTCTGCCTTACTCAGTCCAACATTAACTTTCAACTCTCTCCTCTTACACACCTTGCCAAACTCACCTACAATTCTCTCATTTTCTACTGACAACACTGTATCATCTGCAAACAGGGCTGCCACCAAGAGCTGCTTTGTATCTCTCACTATCAAACTTGTGTCTAAATCCTCTACTCCATAAATCTCCCTACATTCCCTACTTTAATTTCTCTCATACACTCGTCCGTATAAATACTGAATACCCACGGTGAAATAACACACGTCTCACACCAACACCAAAATTCACTCATCTCCCCGTTCATTCACACAGAGGCACTCCCCTCCTTGTGAAAAGACCTGATGCCCTCAAATAAATACCTCCTACACCATGTATCCTCAGGACATCCCAGAAACACTTCCTGTCAACCCTGTCATAGTTTTCCAGTTCCATGAAAGCAGAAAACAGTACCTAACCTTCCCTAGCTACTTTCCAACTGTCGTTTTCAGCGCTAAAATCGTATCCACACATCCCCTCTTTTTCCTGAAACCCCCTTGTTCATGGCCTTCACTTTTATTGATTATTTTTATTATCCTCTAGGAGTCTAGATTAAAGCTCTTCCCTGTATCTTTCCTGGCACACGAGTATGTTTATTCCCGTATGAATGTTACAATTATTTCTGGTCCCTTTTCTTTCACACAGCAGCATGATAATGGCACTTTTCCAGTCTTATGGCACCTCACTCTCTCCCATGCTAGATCACATCCTCAATATCCACTCCATAGCAACATTCATATACATATTTTTGATCATATGGCATCAATGTTAGGGTTTTTTCTGACCTTTAAGGTGGGGAGACGCACAAAAATTACTATTTTCGACTCCGACATCAAAATTTGAGTTTTAACAGTTTTCGTACCCTTGAAATGTTCTCAGTATTCTGTGAAAATGGCGTGTTGATATCTCAGTTCCTTCCATCTTTAATTTGGCTTTGTTTACATTCATTTAAAGAGCCCCACCACATGTTTTGTTGTTGCTGAGGACTCTGAAGGATTTTGAAGCATTAGGCTATTTAACATTTTTTTGTTGTTGTTCTGGTAGTATTTAATAATATGGACCACAATATGTCAATATCAAGCAGCTCTGGGTGGTGAATGAGGCGCATCAGTGAATGACACACTCGGTGTCTCCTCAGACGCTTTGAGAGGAGGGAGCGTTGATGCTTTCTTTCTGAGTTGTGGGATGTTCTAAGGATATATGGTGAGGGAAGGCATTTGCTGGAAGGAATCTGATCCTTCTATAAGGATGCGAGTGCCTCTGTACACGTGAATGGTGACTTGAGTGAGAGTTTCGGTGTTGATGTGAGTGTGAGACGGGAGTGTGTGATGTCACCACAGCTTTTTAATGTGTATGTACATGGGCAGTTATATGAGAGAAATGGAAGCCAGAGTGGGGTAGCTTGGTCCAAGGTTGAAAGTGAGAGGTACGAAGGAGTCATTGGTGGCAGGCCTGTTCGCAGATAATACAGTATAGTTGGCAGAGAATGAGGGGATGCTGCAGAGGATAGTGGATGAGTTTGACAAGGTATGTAAGAGGAGAAAGCTGAGAGTAAATGCTGGAAAGAATAAGGTTATGGTATTTGAGAGTGCAAGAGATCAGGCCATTGATTTTACAAAGCCATGCAGAGTTAGAGCAGACAGCACAACAAAGTGTAGGATGAGGTTAGGGGAGGAGAGAATGGAAGAGGTGATTGAGTTTAGATATTTATGGACAGTTTTATGTAAGTATGAAAATATGGAAAGTGAGGTGAGGGAAGAGCAGTGAAGGGCAGACAGGTGGTGGGTGCATTGGAGAGTTATGAAGGGAAGAAGTGTAAGCATGGAGGTAAAGAGGGGAATGAGGAACAATATTATCCTGCCAACTCTGTCTTATGCATCAGAGACGTGGACATGGAATGCAGCACAGCAGTCGAGAATACGTGCAGTGGAAATGAGTCATATAGAGGTGCATGTGGTGTCTCAGGATGGGATGAAGAAAGTAATGAAAGCATGTACGAGAGGTTTGGTACGGGTGTGGCACTGAAAGGAGTGGACTGTGGAGTGGTCGAGCGGGTGAAGCGTGGCGCGCTGAGGTGGTTTTGACATGTGATGGGAATGAAAGAGAATGTTTGAGGGAGGGGGTGTCAGGGGAAGACCACCTGTGAAGTGGATCAATAGGGTGAGTGAGTATTGGAGTGAGAGAGTTGGAAGTAGCAGGATTGAATGTGCTGAGAGGGAGTGCCAGAACAGGGAAAGATGGAGACACTTCTGCCGTGGCCACCCCCTGGAGGGAAGTTTCCGTGAGGGGAGCAGGGCATTGGAGATATTGATAGATAATAATAATAATAATGATGATGATGATGATAATAGAAATAATAATAATAATGACTAGCGGGCACCCATGCAAATTGCGCGGAATTGCACTGATTCTGCTCCGCGCTTCGTGATTGGATTCGTAGGGAAGCCCGCAACAATACTCCCCCTTCAGCAAAAACGTCCCTCTCGCCCGAAACTGGAGAATAAATTATCGTTTCACTTTAAATAGGAGCTGTATCGCTTAACAAACATAAACTGAATAAACTTCGGCCAAATCCGCGGCAATAGGTCAAAATTTGGTGTTGCTACGATGGGTTTAAATGCCTAAAAATTAATGAATAAATAAACTTTGGCCAAATCCACGCCAATAAATCAAAATTCGGTGTTCCTACAATGGGTTTAAGTGCCTCAAAATTCAAAGACAAACCCTCAGCCCTTAGCGTATTAATGTTATAGAGATGATAATAATAGTAAGGACACACCCATTTTTGACAAGTTGAGTGAAGGAGGAGGAAGGAAATGTGGGGGTGTTTGAGACGAATGACAATTAGTTTCACTTTCGAAGAAGTGAAAGGGAAACTAATTGGGAATAAATTCATCTCAAACACACCCACATTTCCTTCCTCCTCCTTCACTCAATAATAATAATAATAATAATAGTAATAGTAATAGTAGTAATAGTAATAATTATAATAGTAAGAAAAAGAATACGAATAATTTCTAGTACTTTTGTCAGTAATATTTACTGTAATTCTTGTATGGTGTACAATATTAATGTCATTAATGCTTACTTTTATCATATCCTAGGAAGAAAAAGAAGAAGAAGGACATGGAGAAGGAGATGGCTGCCAGCATCCGGCGCAGCACCACCAACTCCACTCCTGAAAAGGAAGGATCCAGCTCTGGGTCCGCCTCTCGCAACTACACTGAAGCAGAGCGCAGATTTATGGAAAGACAAAGAAAAATGGTTTGGATCTTCTTTTATATTTATTATTGAGTCTTTGTACTGGACATCAACTTCACTCTCCCTGTAAATTTGTGTATCAGTTCATTTAACTATACATAGGAAGAGATCTCAATGAATTGTGTATTTCAGGAAGCTGATAGAATCCTGAAGAAGGCAAGCAAGACTCATAAAGAAAAAGTAGAGGACTTCAACAGGCACCTGGACTCCCTCACAGAACACTTTGACATTCCCAAGGTGTCGTGGACCAAGTGAAGCGTACTTTGCCAGATTTTACTCGGGACTTCCCTGCGGTCAAGTTACTATTGTGACAATGTAATCCACCAAGCATACAAAAAGTGTCTTGTTTTGTTCTACATTTTGATTTTATGGTGGTTGAGGAACTTCAAATAATGGTTGAAGCATGTCAGTCCACTCTCAACTATGATTTCTAGATTTACTCCTTAAACTTCATATGTATCCCTCCTCATTATTAGAATGCCAAACATTACCATAGTCATACCAGCAAGCAGATTAAATTGCTATTAAATTATATTAGTAAGTCAGCTTTGTTATATTTATGAAATACCTGTTATAAATGTATACAGGTAGTGCAGTACCTGTTAAGGCAGTGTAACACTGCCCAAAATTTGACGAGCAACAAGCCGTTGCTGGGGAGCATCCTTACCCTTTGAGGAGCAGCAAGCAAGCAACCTCAGATGTAAACATAGTCCCAGCCATGGCACTAACTACCTCTATGAACTGTGATGAAGTAAGCAACTGGGACAGCATTGCTTGGCATGAAGACAATAAGGGAGGAGGAGCATGTGTGTTTGGGGTTCATTCCTGGCCAAGCAAGAGCCAAGGCATTTACGAGCTAGTGATGGAAATGAGTCTGGAGAGTAATTTTTTCCACTATTACCATCAAAGACTACTTTTTGCTAGAGAATGCAGAACAGAGCTCCACAAGACTCATCAGCTTGCATTCATCTTGTGTGCTGAGGTGGCCATGGCCAGTGTTAACAAACATGCTTAACAGACTCCATATAAAGTTTGACGCCATTAAAAAGTTATTTGCTGTGTATATGGATAGTGTAATTATGCAACATGCTAAAGTTGTGTGCTAATGAGTTCATCAAGTGGTCATTGCTTGCTGAGCAGCTCCCCGCTCAGGTGGCGCCACACTCGCCAGCCAGATCTCCCGATTAAGGCGTCTGGCGTGCAAGTGTTCGCTGCTTGAGCTCGTCAAATTACGCGGTGTGATGCCGCCTTTAACATACGGTTAATTGTATTGTTCCATATTGCTTATGGTGGATAAATTTCTATATCCTAGAGAAGGACATTTTCTTAACCCTTTTCAGCATCACATATTGCCTACCACTCTTATTGTACTTATAAACTGCTCACATTTTAAACTACATAGTAAAAAATTGAAAAATATCCTCCCATCATAGCCAAAATTAATAAACAAAAGCTTTACAAAAAGCAGTTTATTCTCTCTGATACAGTCTATTAGTTAAGCTTTTACATAGTTTAAAAACAATACAAGTCCCACTCACAACAAGGAGGTAAATCAAACTAGTTTCCTTCCTAATATAAGAAACTACAATAATAAATACTTATTTAAAAACAAATGTAAATGAAGGCTCTTGGATGGAAAACATTTTAATGATGCAAAATTACACACTTGGGTGCAGAAAAACTAGCACTTAATCTGTACACCTTTATTGACAAAATTGTATTGAAAAAATTTCATTTTGGAATACTGTACTGAAGAACCAAACAGCCTTGCATTTCAGATTTCTGCTTTCCAAGCATATTTCTGGAAAACTTTTTAATCAAAATATGATCAATGCCTAGAGGCAGGTAATGATGAATCATCCCCAGGATCCTCTGGCTCTCCCATGATAGTAACCTACTAGCAAGGCCAATTTGCAACCCCAAAGAGTTCAGGCCTGGCACTGCTAGGGAGTGCCACCACCATGGGCAGTGCAACTCCAGGCGGCTGACGACTAGGGAGTCAAGGGATAGCCAAAGGGTCATTTGGGAATAGTTGAGTTTAGTTTGGCCATGCACAAATTCCTAAACTGTCTTTTTTCCAGAGTCCAATTGAAGAGGATACTTTTTAATGCTCACTCAAGATAACAATGAAAATGGCCGTATGTGTGTATGTGTGTGTGTGTGTGTGTTTTATATATCTATATATATATATATATATATATATATATATATATATATATATATATATATATATATATATATATATATATATATATAAAATGAAATGTTCCAAATTAAAATTCATTTTAGACCATACAATGGCTAGGGACATGTAATAAGACATTATAAGAGAATAATAAACAATAGCCTAGTTATGATGATATCTGAGGTGATGTGTTATGGTTGCTTACTTCCCATTTAATGCTGTGATGGGGAATAACACAGGCTGGAACGTGGTGGGCAAGATGTGGTAAGGTGAGAAGAGACTCAAACGTTACACAAATCTAAGAAGACGCACTTGACTCCTCAACACCTGAAGATAGTTTGAGGTTTCCATAATCACTGAGAACAAAGCTGGCTGGCTCGGGATACAAATGAAGAGCATAGTTACTTTTAGTGAACTAAAGAGGAAAATCACAATAGTAACTTACTGAGGACTCCAGTCCCTGGCTTTGTTTGCGAATCCCCCCCCATTTGCATCAACTGGCCACACACTAGCAAAGTAATTCAAGAATTATAATAATGAATGCAAGCGTGATCATCAATCATAGGATGAGGTGACACTTTTGTGTACACTTTACATCTAGGTATAAACCGGAGCCGCTGGTGGCAGTGGCACTTGACTTGAGGGTTGAGGAGGAGTCCAGCCCTGACGAGTCCTTAACTTATTCTGCGCCAAAGGGTTGAGGCTGCTGGCCGGAGGTTGAGGTGGGTGGTGACGGTGCATTAATGGTCAACCACCAGTGACATTAATGTGGTCTACACACCAAAAAAATTAAAAAAGAAAATGAAAATAAAACAAGAGGGGAAAAAAGCATTAGAATGAAGAGAGGAGGTCTAGCAGAGATGGCAGCAGCAACAGCAGCAGTCAGGGTTTTAGTGGTGGTGGTGGTGGTGGTCATGGCAGCGGCGGGGGATGGGCACAGGCGCACTCTGCCACTATTACGCCACCAGGGGATCACATGGCATACTTCCGGGTCCATTCTCTTGCAAGTTCATTGTACTTTTCCCTATCAGTCTTGTAGACTCGAGCTATCTCTGGCACCAAGGGATCCTCGGGATTGGGGTCCGTGAGGAGGGAACAGATAGACAGGAGCACTGAAACACAAGAGGGACAGTTACTAGCACACTCTGCTATCTGAGAAACTGAATAAATGGATAGAAAAGCTGGAGCTGAACTATAATAAAGGCTATAATGGTTACACTGAAAATAAAGTTGAAAAATTGCATAAACAGTAAACTCTACATTCTCAACCTGGTTAATCAAGACCAGAGTGTCGGTACAAAATATGCTGTTACAGAACTGTTCTTTCACAAATAGCATTCATTTTCATTTTAGATTATACAACACTTCAGCCTTGGACAGTCCCCAGGGATGTTACTAAAGCTTTTCTGTACACTTTTCTGTGAGGGCAGCAGGAACTGCTGTATCAGGTACTTGAAAATAAGGAAATGACAGTGTGAGATCCACTGAAAAGGTATAAATATTACCTGTGCCTAACTTCAAGTATGACTGCAATCAATTATCTTTTGCCCTCTATGGTAAACCCAAATTTGCACTCCCCTATCATTGTCCTTTTTACTGTAAACAGGGTGTTAAGGTAAATCTGACAATTTAATTTCCTTTATTTTTTTTTATTACCTGCATCTTAATTATGACCACAATTAAAAAGGTAAGAGAAATAGTCTTAGGGCAAGCATTTTAATCTTATATCAATCAATTTTAAATATATTACTATACCTTTAGAAATAGTTAAGGCAGGACTCCATTGGCTCCTGAGAATATCCAAACATATGGAACCATTGCTGTTAATATTTGGATGGTAGATACGAGTTGTGAACGCAACCTGCAAAAAAAGGTAATCAGTAACTGAAACAAATGCAAAACAAATATTATTCTAACAAAACAAAGCTCACATTACCTTCAGCCATCAACCAAAGGCAATGGCTATATATAAAGCACACCATTCCTAGGCCGATTGTTTTTTCATGTCATCCGCACAGTATTTTGTTCTCAAGGTGTAATATCATGGCACTAAAACGATTCACTGACATGAATGAAGTCCACCCTCATACGTTCTTAACTGGCACGGAACCCTTACTTGATCTTTGAGAAAGCAACTTTTACTAAGAAATGATGCACACTGCACATGTGAGGTAGAGGCACAACTTACAAGTGACAAGTCCTAACCCAATATACCACTTAAGGATTCAGGCTCGGCCACAGCTGCTAGTTGCCCCATCTGCCCATACACTATAAACAGCTGATAAGGGTTGTTCAATCAATGCCAGCCAGGTTTAATACGGAATCAAGCTTTCAGCAAGTCTTACCTAGAACACGCGCCCCACCTCTCTTAGGCTTCTGCACTCAGCCTTGCTTACATGCGAAGATCAACTGACTCTGGAATAAATTCTTCACCCATAAAAGGTGGGTGATGGGTTTTTCTTGTTGCCAGATAAAAGGGTGGGTGATGTGTTTTTCTGTCTGCCCTTTTCTGCCCTAATTTTGAGGTTTGCATGGGGATTTATGGGCAAGCATGACTCCTAGGCTGCCACACAGTTCTTCAGTGCCATTCTCAGTGTTTCCATGACTAACAATTGCACAAGGAGATTTTTTTGGATCTTCCTCTTCTGATTCCACACCCGAGTATCCACGGCCAGTGACCTCGACTCCTCATAAGCCTCCTCTTGCTCCCAAAAGAGCTCTCAGTGTTACAGTTACGGTTACTGAACTTCATCACATCACCACGGAAACACCATATGACAGAGATTGGGTTTGTGGCACAAGGCTTACATGATGTACATAAATAAATAAGAAAAGATAAAGGAATAATGAGCAGTGAAGGCATTTAATGCTAGATAACACCAGATGCACGGAAATCCTTAAAACTTGACAACATAACATTTCACTGGCTGGGAGGATTTACCTGACATGCAGTGTACAGTGTATTGTCACATGAAAATCAGTGAGGTGTTTGGGGGTTATAAGTATGTGGAACCATGCCTCATATTCACTGCACAAATTCACAATTGCTTCACATTAATGTCTGATGCATATGACAAAAGCTGGAAGGATAATATTTTTCTTAAACCCTTTACTAACCATATTCTCAGTTCTTCCATTCATACTCTCTCCAAAGCACCTGATACCTCTCTCTCTCTCTCTCTCTCTCTCTCTCTCTCTCTCTCTCTCTCTCTCCCCCCACATTTCCAAAGAACTGTCTCTAAGTACTGAAATCAACTACTTCCTCCATCCTCTCTTATTCCAATCATATCTAACACCATTATTTTCTGTTCAAACTGTATGTATTTGCATACTCTTAGTTTCTCTTGTCCTCTCAAATATAAAAACCTTATTCTTGCCAACATTTACTTTTAACTCTTACACACACAGTCAAATATATTTAACCACAAACCTCTGCAGCATCCTCTCACTTTGTCAACAACAGTATCAATGTCAAAAAAGGGCACCACAAATGACTGCTCACTACCTCTCACTTTCAGCCTTGGACTTAATTCAACTACTCTGTCTTCAATACAAATGATAAACAGATGGGCTTTAGGCAAGACAAGTACACTTATGCATGTACCGCACCCCACCCCATACACACTGCAAACTACACATTTTTATATTTTTAGTACGATAAAACATCTCCACACTTTAAATATTAGTATAATGTAGTCTGCCATGGCAATTCTGTCCATGAGCAATTTTCTCTGTCAGACCGCACACACTGGCTGCTGGCCAAGCAACAAAAATAGGCAAATGTCACAGTCTTATGCCCTGAGGGTCAAAAGCCTCGTACAATGTTTATCACCTCATATCTGATAGTGAATTATAAGGACAAATTTAAACATAAGAAAAGTTTTACTCACTTTTGGTGGTTTGAATGGGTAATCAGTAGGAAAATGAATAGTGAGGAAAAAAACTCCTCCTTGGAATGGACTCTCTGGTGGGCCCATAATGGTGGCTTGCCAATGGAAGAGGTCATCTCCTACAGGTCCAGCTGAGCACTGTGCTGGTGGGTCTCGCCCAAGGTCCTGCAGCTCCTGTAAACACAAGCACAAGCATTAATTCACTCATTCACACACACACACACACACACACACACACTATAGTATCAGCGAGGAGTGTGCAAAGCTTTAAAGATAAGTTGGATAAATGCAGATACGGAGACGGGACCACACGAGCATAATGCCCAGGCCCTGTAAAACTACAACTAGGTAAATACACACACACACACACACACACACACACACACAGAAATGAAGACTTCCTTAACCTATAGTTATGTGAAAAAAATTACTGTTTACGTATTTTATGCTGGTCAATAGTGTCGTGTGGAGTTTTTATGAATTTATTTCCCATGCAATTTCACGCCACTGAGTGAGTTGTAGGTGGCTGGGAGGTGTTTTTCTCCATCTTAGGATAACTCAGCAAAGTTTTTTAGGCTTATCAGCGTCTTTGGCCCCATGTAGCAGCACGGTGAGGCTACAGGGGAAGATGGTCAGGTTGTAAAGGAGACTTTTTAACCCCTCGACTGTGGATTTCCTACAAGACATCATCAAGCTCCAAGAATGGAACAAAAAGTGTGCTACAATTCAATGAAGAAAATGTAAAGTCATGCACCTTGGGAGGGGAAATCCAGCATACCAATACCATGTGGGAAACACTCCACTATCCACCACAGAGGCAGAGAAAGACCTGGGAGTATATGTTGCCAGGCAACCAGTGAAGGCAAAATCCATGGCAGTCGCACCAGACAGGTTAAGTGCAGTGGGGAACTTTAGGTTTGTGGGGAAGCAGTGTTTTCACATCACCACATCTACAGATAATAAAGTATGAAGGTAAAAAAGAGCTGGAATTGCATGTGACAACATTAGCAGAAGGGGGAGGGATGTTATGAGTGTAGGGGATGTTGGGCGAGTCTTGATGACTGGGGAAACGATATTATCACTTGTTTGCATCAATGGATGATGTTACCATGGTTACCAGCTTACAAGACAATTGTTATGACAGCTGGATACCACTGGCCATCTGCAACAGGATGAATGGGTGGGAAAAAAAAAAATAAATAAAATAAATAAATAAATAAATAAATAAATAAATAAATTGTGTGACTGCTCAACATATCAACCCTCCAATGTTGACTGTCAGGTGACTAGCTTAGCAGACCACAAGACAGGGTTGACAGGTGTTGCCTTGACCAATAATCTGACCCACTTAGCGCAATGGCATACAAAGCAGCCTCTCTACTATCTGTCAGCTGAATTATTTTCTCTTGTATGGCTGGCATGCCAGATCTGGGTTGTCCCACTTTTCTTGACTTCCCATAAAACACCCAAACAGGTAATGAAGTTTGTGCCTCTGTACTCCATAAATATATATTTTTTCAAGCCCACAGGCAGTGAATTTTGATCAAACTATCTAACCTACTTCTGAACCTACCCCAAGTACCTTTACCTGTTGCTGGCCATTCCTTGGTCAGCACAAGCAACAAGTGGCTAAGGGAACAAGTTAAGCAGACTGGGCGGGGGAGTGGTCTGCCACATGGGACTGCCATAAGATAACATGGGACTGAACTTGAGCACACAGAACACTTGGATGTGCCGTCACTGTGCTAGTCACTGGTTGTCCAGGAGTATGATGTAGATGCTCTACTCACAATACTTAAATTCAACTATAAGAATGTGGGATAGCAATATGGGGGGTAGTTGGGGTAAACAAAATCATGGCATGTGGCTCCCTTGCTTATTACTATTATTTTTTCTTTTTCTTTTCAGGGATATGTGCATGGAATAAACATTTCAAATTTCAATTGTCCTAAATCGCATTGAATACGCGGTACACCTGAGGCTCTGCAAACATTTTTATTTTGGCCTCCTACAACCTTTTTAAATGTTTTTTGTTAACTGAATGACTTATTTTCAAAATGCTTGGGTATCTGCTTTCAGGTTTTGAGGACACCTTCGTGGAAGAGTTGGACATATCACATTAATCAACTAACTTTTGAGGACTGGCATACAGAACATGTATTTTTTACCCCACTGAAAAGCCTTCCTATTGGGATGAATAAAAATATGCAATGTTCATTTACCCCAATGTGATGTTATTTACCCCACTTGCATAATGTCAGTGATATCAATGCTTTTGGTGTATTAATCTCTAAAACCAAATTCTGCAATACAGTGTCTAACAATCTGCTGTTCATTCTTTTTTACAAGCACATCATGCTCATAAGACACAGGGGCCAAAATGCCACAAATTTACAAACAGAGGCTGCATTTATGACAGCTGTTCAGAATGTTGCAGATGGTGCATCAGTGAGGTCTACAGCTAAGAAATATCAGATGTACACATTCATGCTTCGCCAAAGATAAAAAGACAGTCAGGGCGTGATGTCACTCAAGAAGCAAGGAGCAAAACCCCGACTGTCACCAGAGCAAGAGGGAAAGCTTGCTGGCTACATAAAGTGCATGGCTGAGTTAGGCTTCGACCCTACCCTAAACGAAATGACTGAAATTGTTGGAGACTATACTTAAGGGCCAGTGAGCTGGATCATGTGTCATTGGAGAACAAGGCCCATGGCAAGCAGAATTACTACTTTGTGGAAGAGGCACAGGCTGCTGCTTGTTTTAAGAGTTTTCTGAGATGTGAGTTCCCAACTGGCAAGCAGTAAATACCTGTGCCTACCTGTCTTTGATTTCATTATGTAATATGTCAGTATTTTTGGGGGGATTATTCTGTCAAAAACTGTCATGTTCCAGTGCTGAGGCGCATTATTTTCATTGTGTTGCTGTATAAAGCCTCTATATTCACCGAGATACATTTTCTATAAATTTTTACTATAAATCTTTTTATCACATCATAGTTTAAAGTTATAGTTGAGATGTACCTATGTATTTTTTCACCCCATTTTCTCACCCCCTTTTCTATGGCAAAAGAAAATCATCTATTTTTTTGCAATGCTCTTAGGTTAACTGCAGGGTGAATTTCAATCATATACCATTACATACGTCTACATGTAACAAACGTTGCAGTACTACTTGTTTTTACAAAAGCTTCATATAAATGTGTCAGAGCAAAGTTAATGTTTTCTATTTTTTTCCACCCCAGATGACTATATTTAAGATAGCCTGTGTGATGCTACTATGTGCAGGTGTGTATTCCATCTAAAACATTTTTAACCTGTGTGATGCTACTATGTGCAGGTGTGTATTCCATCTAAAACATTTTTAACCTACATTCGGTTTATCGGAACCAAACCTCATTGTAATTTGAAGAGCATCTGTACAGCAGTTTAAAACACTGAGGAAGGTGGTAGGCATATAGTTTGAAGCTCATTAAATTCTTTCTCGTCATTTCTCGGAATTCTTTCGTAGTGTATGTTCGTGACACTCTTCCTGACATTAAAAATATAATAAAAATACTATAAATATATACACGCCATAAGCAATTCAAATACAGCTTGCACTTATGATAATTTCTTGTGTTAGTCCATTACTAATGTGTCTTGCTGGTCAGTCTGGTACTTTCATCTGCCCGCTCCATGGCCTTGCTAGGCATGAATAGCATATAAATACTAGGCCCCCCATTCCCACCCTGGCATGTAATGTGCTACTAATTGAGTGGTCTCTATAGTTTCTAAGGCAATGCCATGGAACACACATGTTCTCACCTATTTCTATAATACTTGTTAAAAGATTTTACTTCAAACTTTTAGGAATATTTGTGTGTGTGTGTGTGTGTGTGTGTGTGTGTGTGTGTGTGTGACACTATATATTCACTTTGTCAATCTGTGGAATTGTTAACAAGGGTGTACCTCTTATTTGCCAGAACTATCACACTAAATCTAGTAATAAACATGATAATATAATGGGCTGGGGCCAACCACCAGGCCCCACCAAGAAAGCCTACCAACACCATATGGAAAAAAAAAAAAATAAATAAAATAAAAATAAAAAGTGACAGGGACACAGATTAACTACATACATATTCCTCTGTCATTTAGTGACCCTACAGCATACTCTTGCTTGACATCACTAAATACCTGAAAATCTGTTGTAATTTGCTTTCAATGGGGTACAGATAATTGGAATTGGTTTGGTTCTTATTCTGACTATTGTATCAATAATAAGAAAATCATATTTGTTAATTTTCATTGTTCTAGGGATTATCATTGATTTACTCTTGTGTTTCCATACCCACATCCATTTCATTGTAAGCAAAGCTAATGGCCCAGCCTAAAACTTACTTGGCAGTACAATCAACTGATCCTCCTCCTTCATGATTCCTGTGTACAGGACTCACAATAAACCCTTCCTTCTGTTCCCCTGCTCAGTATAGCTTACCCAGTATACCTTGGAGATCTGAAACTGCTGAGTCCCCCAAGGGAAGACAGACAAAGCAAATTTCAGGTTTGAAATCCCTTTCCTATTTACAGCGACTTAAATCTTTAAACTTATATCAAGCCAAAGGATGGCTTGCTCATTCAGACCTAATCAAGTGTTGGAAGATATTTCACAACCAATCAGTTATCAAACCCTCTGATTTGTTCCATCTGCCTCTCCAGTCAGCTACTAGATGTCAAGATTCAAGGTGTCTCATCAATTTGCTTCTAATGACTGCAGAACACTATTTTTCAGCGACAGGGTTATAACCCTTTGGAATTTCCCCACGGATGCAGTGGGAACAAATTCACTTGCCAGTTTCAAGTCCGCCCTACACGCTCACTTATCTGATGTGCTTTATGATTTTCAGGACTGAACACAAATACACTGCTTGTGGCACGTCCTTCCAGCCCATATAGTCGCATGGAGCTTTCCCACTATGATTTATAATCTCATGGGCTCGGGTGCCAGCAGTTTTTAGGTCAACCCTACTTTTCCTACTATTATCTCCTTATGCTACAGAGCAGTGGTTCTGGGAAAATGTTGAAAGCAGTGCTCCCATGTTCTAGACAATGACAATGCTGGGTGCAGCTCAGTTGGTAGTACTGCAGGTTTGAACATTTCTACTGTTTTCACATGTTCTGATCTCTACACTCTTTCCAACAGTTTTCTACAAGGTTTAAAGGCTAGTGAAAGACATTTGACAAAAGAAGAGTACTCATCAGGCAGGAAACGAGGCATGACCACACTGATAAAACCAATCTTAACAACATTCAAATGTCATCATCATACCTTCACAAATAATGCTAAGCTATCTTTCATACAGATTCACATGAATCCTCTGGTCAAAAGGGATTATACACCTCTCCCTTCTCCCATCTTGTTCCTTCTTGGTAAGTGGCAGAGTACTATCTTAAAAGTTTTCCTCAAGTTGGAAGACAATGATAATTAATTTCCCAATATTTAATACTTTGAGGAGGTGTGCACCTGATGATGTAACACTGTTACACCACAGCTAACCCTCAATGGCTTATCAGTGCCCTCCATCTTAATGCTGTCTCCACAAAGCTTACTGCAAGGCCCACCCAAGGCACAACCTCATTAGCCTGAAGCACTGTTTGAAAGCTTAGTGATTCCTCTCATGGAATGCATAAGCTGACCTCATAATATAGTAACCTCATTAATCTTACTTACCCTACATAACAAGTCCACCCAAACCTATCTCTTTTGTTCCTCACTGCCCCATCACTGCTCACCCTGGGACCCAAGAACACTAAAACTTTCAACAGGCCACTGCACCATTGTCCCAAGGATGCACTAGGCTCCACCGCCACCGCCGCCGCCGCCCAGCTGTCACGCCACCCCAGTGCATGACCCAGCCACCCCCGCCCACCAGACGGAGCCGACCCAAGCCCTCAGGACCGCCAATGCCCCCTGCTGTGCCTGGAGGGAGGGGTGGGGGGGGGGGGGGCTGACGTGCACGGGGGGGCGGATATCGTGCCTGAGGAAGCGGATGGATTTTTTTTTTTTTTTTTTTTTATATATATCTACGTGTTAGCCCCGTGACCCATGTGATGCCGCCGGGCGTGAGAGAACCGATTCATGAGCCAAGTCCCGCCGCCGAGGACACGACCCGAGCACGAGCCAGGCAAATCCGTGTCCAAGGGAGCACGCCTGCGCCTGTGTGCTCTAATCCGTCCCTCAGGCCCTGAATACCGCCCTGGCCATGCCCCTCCTGCCGCCGCGGTCCAGGGCCCTGCGTCGGGGCCTCTGACCTTGGCCTGGAGGCGCCTCGCAGCCCGTCACGGGGACACGGGCAAGACACTCGGACACACGGAAGACACTGCCTGGCCCCGCAGCATTGCCTTACACAGCCCTGTCTCCCTGGCGCCACGGGCCTCCACGGGGGCAGCGGGGTAGTGGAGAGGAAAAAGTGGAAAAAAGGGAAATTATTAGGTGTAAAATAGATTAATGGAGGCCAGCAGGAGCACGTCACGGGGCACGGATCAAGACACTGGGACACACGGAAGACTGGCTCGCCCTGCCGCCGTCCCTCACACAAGCCTCATTTCCAGGCGCCACGGGTCTCCTCGGGGGTCTCCGTGCCCGGCAACGCGTCCCCCTGCACCTCCCGCCCCCATCTTACCTTGTTAATTCTTTTTAGCGCCATAACTGTGTGTGGGAGCAAGAGCGAGTGCAGGCTTCCCTCCCTCTCTCACAGCCTTGGCCAAGATGGTGGTGGTCCGGGCGGCCCTCAGCGCGGAGCAATACTCTGCTTGTAGAATACTCATGCTTTCCCTCACGCTAACCCCTCATACTATATCTCTCTGGATTTGTGTGTGGGGAATATAAAAAGCGCCCCCATTGTGGTTTCCCCTTAGGCATCGTGAGGGGGAGGTTGGGTAATGGGTGAAGGGGGACTAGTTTTTGGGTGTTCTCCGCCGCTCAGCTGACGGTATCATTTCCTGCGAGGAATATATATCACTATGACTCATTTTGAAGGTTCTTATCGTTGTTGTGCCAGTTTTAATCCGTTCTTCTTGATCCAGTTGCCGTTTTTATTTTTCACTTCAAACTTATACCCCTTTTTCATACATTGCGTTCGAGGCTCGGCTGAGGGTAGGCCTATGACTTTTTACGGTGAATATCTACATTTTTTTCCTTTTTTTATGGTTAATGGGGTAGGTTGAGGGGCACATAGAGGCTAGACAAAGAGAGTAAGTTCACCCGCAGACAAAAGACAGAACGCATGAGTCATATTTGGTGCAATTATCATATTTGTATCATCGTGAATCTTATCTATTTCAATTAGTTCATTTTTTTATTATTTGTATCAGTATTTGCAGACGTGAGTTAATCTAGCGAGCAGTCAGGTCGATTTTATTTTCTCGATAGTGAAACAGTTTAAAGGGCGGGGTATTTAAACACACACACACACACACACACACACACACACACACACACACACACACACACACACACACACACAGCAGAAGTAGCCTTTACAATTTACCAATGTAGGCCTATGTGATTATAAGGAAGAAGGGAGAGCGGCCTGTTGAGTGTGTTATATATGGTTTAGTTAGAGAAATATGAGTACCAGCTTGAGAGAGAGAGAGAGAGAGAGAGAGAGAGAGAGAGAGAGAGAGAGAGAGAGAGAGAGAGAGAGAGAGAACTATCAATAAATCTATCTAGCCCCATGGAGGTATAAGGGGTGGAGTCGACCTCACCTGTCAAGTCTCCGAAGTGTCATCTCTCACGCAGTCTGTGTAGCGGATATCTGTCATGTGTCAGGGGTCAAGTCAGGTCAGAGTGCACCTGGGTCTCCGGGGAGTGAAATGATCATAGACTCATTATTAGTTCAGCTATGAGACCATTATAGTATTGCTAATCCAAGTGGGTGAGGAAAACAGTTTACAGAAAGAATTGCTCCTCTAAAGGCTGTTGAAAGAATGCATGCTATCAGTGACATCTCAAGTAATGGACGGCGGACTCTTTTGATGTTGCTGCGCCCTTGTCATTAAACAGCGAATTTTGGAAAATCAATCGCTTTGGTGCGAATCGCCATAACTCCCTTATTTCTGGGGCTACATAAATGTTTTTGGTATCAATCGACGGCAAAATGAAAGGGCTATATTTTGTAGTTAGCGACCGGGCTCAAACACCGACTCGAAAGGGTAAAAAAATGAATAAAGTCGCAAAAAACGACTTTGAAAAAAACAATTTTTGAGTTCCCAACCTTGAAACCCACTCATTTTTTTAGAATTTAAAAAAACGTATTTAACAAATACTTTAGCCCTACCAATGTGCTTTCCAATATGATGCATAACATTTTCCTACTCCCAGTAGTTTCTTCGCTAGAGCTTGAAACGTAAACCCTTTTGAGAGCGATTTTGACAAACTCCAGACCCTTTGCCGTTTTTATCTAGTGTGGCCTTGCTATTGCCTCTAGAAGGCTGTTATTTGGCATGTAGCCCCTCTTGGCAAGGCAGTTTGACCAGCTCGAAGGATATTTTAATAGCTCGATTACAAGTTTGTCGTTGAGCCGTCACAAATATATATAGCCTGTTTTTCGGCCCTTTTACCGCGATTTGGACACGTCCTAGTTTTTTGCTTATAACTTTTTTTATTTATATAGTGCTTTCCAATTTTTTCTGATTATTAATCCGTATTAATAGAGCTTTCATTTGCCAGCAAGCACGCCTTCCTAGCTTCAGTAATTTTTGCTCGAGCTTGACCAGAAGTCGCGACGAAAATTCACCGAATCTGACTCATTTCTCGCGCCGCGACGAAAAACCTTCCTGACGCCACAAAAATCAATATATCTGCATAAAAAATCATATATGAACACTTCAATATGTTGACTATCTTGTATTAAAATCATATCAAGATATCTATATAAAAAGTTACTATTTCTATATAATCGTTTCACTATATAAATCAACCTATATTAAGCGCCTTATTATACATGTTAATTTTTATTTATTTTATTTAGTATTCAACCCTATTTCTTCCCATTTATGAATAATACATTTAATTTGCTTTCTTTTGATACTAGACATGCATGTATATATATGTATGTATATATGTATTGGGGACTAACTCCACTGTGGTCCTGCTGCCTACCATATTCAAGGCTTTGTACACTGCTCTGGTGAGGCTAACCAGATCGGTGTCCTCACTTGATAAGGGATATAGAGGCCTTAGAGAATGTTCAGCGTCGTGCTACGAAGAACAACTGAAGAAGCTGGACCTACATGCCTCCAGGGGCGACCTGATTGAAGCGTACAAGATCGTAACGCAGAAACACGATCAAGAATGCACAAGAGGGATTTTCAAGATAAGGGAGGATGAAATAACCAGAGGAAACACAAGGAATATTATTACGAATATGCTGTATGTGTGTGATTGCATATGTAATGTGATGAAATCTTTTAGGAGCAGCGAGTAGCGGGCTTTTTTTTTATTAATGTTTACTTTTTTGTGCCCTTGAGCTGTCTCCTTTGCTGTAAAAAAAAATAAAAAATAAAATGATGCAAGACAAGATCGAGACTCAACATCAGCAGGAAGATATATGCTTTTTCAAACAGGGTCGTCAACAACTGTGTTAAAATTTGAAGCAAGCCTTGATACAGTGTGGGAGGGCCAGGAACTAAGATTTAACTATAGAGCACACATGACCATCACAAGCAGTCAGCACTTTGAGAATAACCAGGCTTTTGAACTGGAGCCACAAGCTTAGGGACGGTATTCTCAGAGGCTTCCATCCCTCTCATCAACAATTTCCAAAGGCCGAAAAGAAGATTAATCGGATTCTAATGAGTGTTTTTATAGGTTCACGGTACAGAAGAAGGGTCAAACTGCCACCAGGACCATAGAAGTACCCCTGGAAATTCCTATAACTCCTAGGAAAGCCTTGTAAAATATATGTGCTTGGCCGTCAGAATGTTTAAGAATACAGCCCCAGGCCTCTTCCAGAACATCATCTGTGAGTATCTGTGAGTATCTGTGAAAAGATGGGTCGTATTACAAGACATTGATTGATTGATTATTGTTGCAGGTAAACAACAAGGGAGAAGGGAGGAACATGCCATCCCAACCCCCAGGGAAGACATATCGCCACCCAAGAACACATATTTGACAAGGCTTTCGTAGGAGTGGTGGGCATTTCCAGGGGTAGTTTTATGACCCTGGTGGTAGTTTGACCCTTTTTATGTACCATTAACCTAGAATAATAAACATTAGACCCCGATCGATCCCCTGTTTGACCTTTAGAAATAGTTTATGTAAGAACCGAATCTTATAAAACCGTGGGAGTTTGGGTCATTTCCAGGGGTAGTTTTATGGCCCTGGTGGTAGTGTGACCCTTTTTCTGTACCATGAACCTAGAATAATAAACATTAGACCCCGATCGATCCCCTGTTTGACCTTTAGAAATAGTTTATGTAAGAACCGAATCTTATAAAACCGTGGGAGTTTGGGTCATTTCCAGGGGTAGTTTTATGGCCCTGGTGGTAGTTTGACCCTTTTTCTGTACCATTAACCTTGAATAACAAACATTAGACCCCGATCGATCCCCTGTTTGACCTTTAGAAATAGCTTATGTGAGAACCGAAAGTGTCTTATAAAACCGTATGAGTTTGGGTCATTTCCAGGGGTAGCTGGTAGTTTGACCCTTTTTCTGTACCATTAACCTTGAATAACAAACATTAGACCCCGATCGATCCCCTGTTTGACCTTTAGAAATATCTTATGTGAGAAATAAAAGCGTCTTATAAAACCGTATGAGTTTGGGTCATTTCCAGGGGTAGCTGATAGTTTGACCCTTTTTCTGTACCATTAACCTTGAATAACAAACATTAGACCCCGATCGATCCCCTGTTTGACCTTTAGAAATAGCTTATGTGAGAAACGAAAGTGTCTTATAAAACCATAGGAGTTGTTTTATGACCCTGGTGGTAGTGTGACCCTTTTTCTGTACCATTAACCTTGAATAACAAACATTAGACCCCGATCGATCCCCTGTTTGACCTTCAGAAATAGTTTATGTGAGAAACGAAAATGTCTTATAAAACCGTATGAGTTTTGGTCATTTCCAGGGGTAGCTGGTAGTTTGACCCTTTTTCTGTACCATTAACCTAGAATAATAAACATTAGACCCCGATCGATCCCCTGTTTGACCTTTAGAAATATTTTATGTGAGAAATAAAAGTGTCATAAAACCGACCCAAGACACACATCGAGGCGCCGTTGCAAAGGCTGACTCTCGCAAGCAGACCAGAAGGGCGACCAAAACCAAGACCGAGACTACACCCACAACACCCGGTCGAGAAGAAGGTGCATTCCTCGTCCTCCCCGGCTGTATTAATCCCCACCATGGCCTAGAGCCCTGCCGGAACAGCCCAGGGAACCATCAGTGTGAAGGTAAGCCCCGGGGTCACATCAGGGGGGACACACACCCCTTAGGTCTACTCAAGGGTAAAACTCACCTTGCTCCCCGTCGCCAGGGTAGACACTAACCACTAACGTTTTTTTTTTATTGTTTTTTTTTGTGGTATTGATTGTTTTTTGTGCATATTGATTGATGTTTTGTGTGGTATTCATTGATTTATGTCCCCCGTCGCCAGGGTAAACACTCATCACCAACCACTGCTATCTTGTGGTATTAATTGTTTTTTTTGTGGTATTGATTGTTTTTTGTGGTATTGATTGATGTTTTGTGTGGTATTCATTGATTTATGTCCCCCGTCGCCAGGGTAAACACTCGTCGCCAACCACTACCATCTTGTCTTGTGGTATTAATTGTTTTTTTTGTGGTATTGATTGTTTTTTGTGCATATTGATTGATGTTTTGTGTGGTATTCATTGATTTATGTCCCCCGTCGCCAGGGTAAACACTCGTCACTAACCACTGCCATCTTGTGGTATTGGGTGTCTTGTGGTATTAATTGTTTTTTTTTGTGGTATTGATTGTTTTTTGTGGTATTGATTGATGTTTTGTGTGGTATTCATTGATTTATGTCCCCCGTCGCCAGGGTAAACACTCGTCACTAACCACTGCCATCTTGTGGTATTGGGTGTCTTGTGGTATTGATGGTTTTTTGTGGTATTAATTGACTTATTTGTGTGGTATTCATTGATTTTTGCTCCCCGTCGCCAGGGTAAACTCTCGTCACTAACCACTGTCATCTTGTGGTATTGATGGTTTTTTGTGGTATCAATTGACTGATTTGTGTGGTATTCATTGATTTTTGCTCCCCGTCACCAGGGTAAACACCAACCACTGCTGTCTTGTGCTGTTGATTGATTAAGACCAGTACGCAGATAAGGCAGCCATCTCGCATAAGCTTAGTGCTGATATTATGTGATGTAGGATAACATTGGCGAGAGGGTAGCCACCTCTTGCGAAGTTGGTACTTGCAATGTGAATTCTTTTTTGGTCCCTGAATGCAGTGCAGTAATGAATGACTTCCAGTAAATAGAGGAGGGGTTGAGGGTATGGTTGTAATATACGGTATTAACCTATCTTCTCAATATCTCGTCAGTATTATCCATATATTGTTTGTGTCTGTCAATCAAAGTTAAACAGTTTTATGAAGAAGGTTTGTCTTACTCAATGATCCCTGTGTACTAAGGAAACATAGTGTGTCTTGAGCGTGTTGTCAGGTTTGGTGTACGACCGTCCATTATAGTGAAACCAAATTGTCGAGTCCGTTTTGGGGTTGGTTCCCGCGGGTCCTTTCCTCCCCTCTGCTCTGCCACACAGTCCCAACACCAACTTTCACCTTTCCTGTGTTACCCAAAGCTAATATATGTGAGGAAGATATAGGTGTTGGGACTGTGTGTCAGAGCAGAGGGGAGGAAAGGACCAGCTGGAGCTAACCCCAAAACGGACTCGACAATTTGGTTTCACTATAGTTTGTTCAGGTACAAACATTAAGTCACTTAATTTTTTTCCTGACTGGTGTCATTTTATATGAAGCAGTGGTAAGTACTACTGTTATACACGGTCACTTTAGAAAAAAGTTTCCGTTGTTGCTGTAAAAGTGTTTGCCATTTTGTTTATGTTTGCGGATCAGTTTTCAGTTTAATTTAAGTGCCATTCCTGCACTAAAACTTCACTAGCCAGTGACCCAAAGCTGAGCCTTAACCTTAAAAGACGCAGGGTGATTTTCAGGGACATTTTTTATGGTAAATAAGTCCGTCTTATAAGCCGTCAAATACGGTAACTCCTTGACTGCAGATTTCCTACGAGAAGACATCACCAAGCTACAGGAATGGAACAAAAAGTGGCTGCTACAAATCAATGAAGAAAAATGTAAAGTCATGTTCCTTGGGAGGGGATATCCAGCATACCAATACCACAATGGAAACACTCCACTATCCACCTGAGAGATAGAGAAAGACCTGGGAGTATATGTTACCAGGCTACCAGTGAAAGCCAAATCTGTGCCAATCACAGCGGACAGGTTAAATACATCTGAGTACATGCCTTCCCTAAGCCAGTTCATATCTTACATTCACCATTGTTTGCCAGCAGTGCCGATGCGCAGCGGGTTGTGGCGGTGGCAGTGGTGGAGGGCAGTCAAGGGAAATGAGAGGCCAGCTTCATCTCTGGTACTAACTTCTCACCTGCGTCAGCGAGGGTTACCGCCCTGGACATCCTACTTTGTGCGGTACGGGGATGTGACCAGCGACCAGCGGGGAAGATCACACTTCAACTGGGAGGTATGTTTGAGGTTAATTGATTTGGCAACATTTTAGCTGGAAAGTACATTATTATTTGATACCTCTCAACTCTTGTGCGATAAAAGAATAGTTAAGGGATCGTTATCTATAGTTTATGCTTTTTTTTTTTGTCTTGACCCTTCACTGCAGCTACTGGTGACTCTTTTCCTCATTTTTAGTTTAGAACTCTTAAAAAATTGAATAGTAATTTCGATGTCTCATGAGAATAAATAAGTTCATGGAAGCATTTGTAAAAACTTCAAATTCTCACGTATTGGTTGTCAGCTCAAAGGAAGACCAAAGATGCCGGACATGAAGTATATACAAGTCTATCATTGTTCCTTTAGGGTTACATCAGGTGTGGCTTTGTACCATTCTAGGTGGATGGGGTCAATTATCATATCCTGAGGACAGGGTGTTGGCCGTACATCAAATACCACTGTTCCCAGCGACCCTATCAAGACCTCTCCCTTGATGATCGGTTCTTCAGGGTGTTGAAGGTGATGAACTTGGGTAGGTGAGAGGTTGGGTTACAGGAGAGGCAAGGCTGGTGGGGAAGGGAATTGGTGGTCTAAGTTTGTCATAGTTGGTCTACATGTACCAGAACCTGCAAAGGAAACACTGAGAAAAGCTCTTGTGATTTTTTATTTAAGTATTTGAGCAGGGGAGGTGTCCTTTGCTATGTTCGGGCCTACATTCAACCAATGGCTGATTGTTACAAATGAAGGTTTGGTCTTGTGCTGTGGGATCAGAGGGCATTGTTTGCCATTTCAGTACAAAATATGTTGCCACTTTTATTTAATTTGGCTCATGCTAATATAAATCATCATTACAGAACTATTCCAGACATTCACTCTAACTCCTGAACACTTATTTTCTTACGCTTTCCCAGCTCAGAGTTAGTGTTCTAAAAATTACTCAGCTAATAAGTTTAAAAAGTAGACTTGTAAAACACTACGGGCACTATGGAATGTTGATCTCATATGTCCATGAGATATTTTGAAAGTTAAAATCACTATGAAGAAAGCTTGTATGGTATATGACAGTTAATTATGTAATAGGAATTATAAATATATGAATGAGTTAAACATGTCGATTAATGTAAATAAGAGCAATCTACATTTCTCTGAAAATATCATTAAGAAAAAATAAAATAAAACATGTCTCCACATCCCACGTAACTTTCCTTCTCAGGTCTCCCTTGCCTTGCCTACGGCTTTGGTGCCTTCTTCCTCATCAGCTGCCAGGAGGAGGTACACACCCCTAAAGGCACTGTCACTTTACATTTTCTCTACGAGGAAGATCGAGGAGCCAGACACTGAGACTTGAAGGGGACACAACAGCTTCACGCTCACAAGAGGAAATCAAGCAATAGTCATTTATATTTTGCAGTGGCATAAAACTATTCAGCAAGTATATGGTGCAAGATCGAGGAGCCAGACACTGAGACTTGAAGGGGACACAACAGCTTCACACTCACAAGAGGAAATCAAGCAATAGTCATTTATAGTTTGCAGTGGCATAAAAATATTCAGCAAGTATATGGTGCAAGAGTCATTTGATTCAAAGCACCATGGCAAAATTGATTAATTATGCTCCAGAGGCATGGAACTACCTCCACGGGGTGTTCTGTGTCTACAAGCCTGTGGATATGAGTGTCAGATTCATGAGGAACGTCATCATCGGGAATCTCTGCCGGGACCTGAATGAGCTGCGGCCGAGGTCTGTGCCCCCCATTGTGACCATTGAAGGTTAGTGAGAGAGATTAATGTACAGTCCAATGCAGAAGGTAAGTCCTCCATACGCCCAGAGACTTAGGGTCGGATTATAAGACATTTCGTCGCCCAAAAACACATATTTGACAAGGCTTTCGTAGGAGTTGTGGGCATTTCCAAGAGTAGTTTTATGACCCTGGTGGTAGTTTGACCCTTCTTCTGTACCATGAACCTGAAGAAACATTCATTAGAATCCGACTGACCCCCTCTTTGGCCCTTAGAAATAGCGGATGTGAGAAGCGAAAGAGTTTTATAATACCGAGCTTAGTGTCCCAAAATAATATTCAGAGGAAAATAGCATGATTATATTTGTATCTTAATTCTATATGTAGTTAATGAAATATTGATCCTGTGAAAATGTATGATAGTGCTTGTGTTTTTTAGCTAAGTGATCTATTGTGGCATTTTATTTCTATTTTCTTTTTTATATCAAGTTGTTGCTCCTAAGAAATTCCCCAGAAGTATACTTTGGCTACTAAGGCACTTCGGATCAGAACACAGAAGGCATTCACAACCCAGCTAATTGTTCTATCATAAAGACACCTTATTTGATGGTGAATAAGATGAGTGGGGTATAAGATTAACCCAAAAGTTTCCATTCAAAATGTGTGCTTAGAGGTACAGTTTCTGTATAAAATGACTCCCAAATCTGAAGTTATTGGGAATGTGTTACTTCAGGAATTGCATCTTTTATCACCCTTTCTACTCACCAGTGAAGTTATGCTACTAACTAACTACTTTTTAAGCAACATAGCGTGTGGTGGAGTTTTACCTTCAGTGAGTTTCTTGTCCTTGCTGGTAGTGATGATGTAGAGGCACTCTGTTCCACTTTCCTCTGTCTCAAGATGATATTTACCTCCCTGGAGTCCTTTACTTCTCTAGTGTCACAGTATGGCCGTCAGATACGTTGCTTGGGTGATGTTTACACTCACTTCTGTGCTAGCCGACATGCCAAATTGTGACTGCCAGCTCCTTTAGTGGTGGGGGCTGCATTGTAAGCATTTAATCAGTGAGGGTGAACAAATAATTCTGAGGACTACTACACTGCATAATTTTTTCTTTATTAATTGGTAGTGATAGGCTCTCTTGAAAGACTTAGTGGTCAGCTCACACAGCCCCTCAGTGCTCTCCTTCTCCGAAATTGCAAGAAAAGACTGACTGGCTTGTGGCTGGTGTATCTAAGTTCACGCATCCACGATAATACTGTTTGCATTGAGACCTTCCCAAACACTCAAGGGCTTGCATCCGACCCTTGTTGCAGCGTAATGGTTAGTCTCCTACGAATGCTTCACAATGTTGATTACACTATTGAAAGGCGTCTTTGGATAACCAGATCTTGGTTTCGTGGTTGGTGTCATGAGCCCTCACCCTTGGTCTCAATCCTTAATACCTGTCATAGCAGTGTAGCATTAAATATATCTAAGGAGATGGTAATTCTTGGTGTTGCCTTTCAACTTTTCAATTTGACATTTGAACGTTGCATTCATTCATCAGTATCTTCTGCCACCCAGAAGTTTGGAATAATTAAAAAGGCATTCAAAGTTTATGCAGACTTTCATTTCAGTCAGTGCTACTCACCAGTCCGGTCTTCTGCTGGATGTTGTTGGTTGTAAGGTTTTACGAAATGCTAGTTTTATCGGCAGTGAAAATGTGATATGTAATTTAACAGTAATGGACCTGTGACTGACCCTTTTGGATGCCACTTGAAGAGCGAGCCATTTATTTGAACTCTGCATCCTGTCGCCAAGCCATGCCTTGATCCACCTCAAAACTTTACCCTCTGTCCCATGTGTTTTTAGCTTTAATAGTTGATATGATATACTCTTAGTCCCTATTTGCCACTTGTTACACCTATTTGTAAAAAGACAAAAGAAGCTTGCAGAACTGGGTGTGTCAGTGCAGTCACAACACTGGCATGAGTGATCCATTGTAATGGTTACTTCAGAATGTTGGCTTTATTGCAAACAAGGGGGAGTATTGATACTGAATTTTTTTAGTTCTATTTGGCTTTGACTGTAGATGTATTGTGCATTATCAATATGTACACTCTTCCCACCCCTGCTTAAGCCTCTGGGTATATCACAAGTTGAACTCTCTCTCTACTAATGGAAGTATATATATGACATATAACTCAGAAAATAAGGATTGAAGCCATTAAATATATGGTTTTATGTAGGCCTACATTAATATCAAAATATTTATTAGTGCATTACCTTCCCCCAAAATACTAACTCAAGATTAACATTGTTGTTTAGACCATTGACAGACTTTCAAACAGGTTTTATCTTTTATTTTGACTTTTAAGCCAAGTACACTTTTGGTTACATAGGTTGTTTTCTTTCAATGTTCTTTGGTTCATTTAATTCAGAAACAAGTACACGCTGATGTATGGGACTTACTTCAGTATCAGTAAAGCTTTATATGAGCTCATTTACATTATAGTAACATGACCATTTGGTGTCTGGAGAATGCACTGAAGGCTTTATGTATAAGATGACACAGACAGGACCCTAAGTGCTGTGCTGTACCTCAGGAAGCATCAGTGAGGGTCTGGTGGTGAAACAGAGGAAGAATTATGCTGCCCACCCACTGGTCCTGGGGCCCCTCTACCACCCGGAGGACCTCAGGGTCTCCTGGGCACAGCACCTACAAAAGAATGTTTCAGGTGAGGATCAAGATATTGCTGGCAAGGCACAAAAGAAATACCTTCTTGAATTACATTAACTAGGAACCTATACTTTAAAATCTATCTATTTATATCTCTGATGCCTTGCACCCACTCGGAAACTTCCCTCCAGGGGGTGGCCGCAGCAGAAGTGTCTCCATCTCTCCCTGTTCTGGTACTCCCTCTCAGTACACTCAATCCTGCTACTTCCAATACTCACTCTTCACTAATTCATTCTCATCAGGTGTCAAAACCATCTCAGTGCACCATGCTTCACCCACTCCACCACTCCACAATCCACTCCTTTCATGGGGAATTACATTGAAAAATATCTATTGAAAACAAGACGGTCTAGATTGAAATAAATTACAGCATTTAAAATGGGATAGAGCTACTAACAATATATTTCTAGCACTGGGCATTGAATATGAATACACATCAGTAAAAGATTATAATTACCCTTGCTAGAGTAACACTTTCTAGGGTGACTAATGAACTGTGTGACCAAGGGCAGAGGTAAAGATGAGGGCATATGCTGTAGCTGCCCATGCATGACCTTGGTGCTGATCTCTGTCCCTTTGGTCATGATTTTCGTCATTTGTGGGTTTATTTTTTATATAAACTTAGCTAATGGTAAGGACCCATTGCATGTAAAATAGCATAACCATAACATGTGGAGAATAACCCAAATACACATGTTGCCAGGTGTGTGTGTCATGGGGGTGAATAATGGCTGCTCGGGGACCCATCGTGTGCGTGAGAGTCGGCTCATACGCACATACATGGTGTCGGGGAAGTTTGGCCTGGCCACCGACAACCAGTTCCACGATGGCAAGGTAGGCGGGGAGCTTGATGTGTCTGAATAAGTATGTGAATAACTTTTTAGTCACAGTTTTCAAGAACATATCAATGATTTTAACCTGGTAGCAGCGGGGATCATGTTTACTAATGGTCCCTCCAAGTGAGAAAAATGAGAAAAAATCATCCCTCACACAAACCATTTCATAATATATATCAAAGCATTTGTGATCAGATTATGTATCATCTATTTTTGGTTGTTTATACCGTGGCACAAATTTGGCCCGTCGCTGCTGCTACGGTAAAGCCACAAATTTGGCCCGTCGCTGCTACCAGGTTAAGTGAGGACTTGCTCTTCCTTCTCAGACACTGAAGATGGGGGAAGTGTCCACTGAAACTGTTTGGTGAATTACATATCTTAAATGTATAAGTATCTTTTGCATATAAGATTATTCCCCAAATTTCCATTCAAAATGTGGTATTAGAGGCTTACTTTCTGTATGACTCCAAATTCTTGAGTCATTGGGAGTTTGCTGACCCACTTTCTGCTGACCAGTGAGTTGATACTATTAACACCTTGCCTTTTAGCAGTAAGTTCCTAATTTAGCAGTGACTTGTGAAGCTCTAGCACAAGTAAAGCTAAAGCAGAAAAGTTAGATAAATATTATTGCAACAGAAAGGAAGGAGGCACAGAGTGATTACACGTTGACCTTGCATGTGCCGCCTCAGAGACCCTCAACCCACTTAGTGAAAATAGAACAGTATTACCAACCCTTATTTTTGGTAATGAAAGATCCGTTTTGGCTTCAGACCTTGCAACCCAGCACTGCCCTAATGCAAACAACTCAGCCAGTCGCTCCCAGACCTAGACTTTTGTAGCTGCTTGTGGTGTGTGCTCAACAGGTGACTCACCTTTTCTGTGCCCCCTGTGGTCTCAACATGGAGATATTTTTGTGAAAATTTGCATTCATAGAAAACAAGTTGTTCTTGATACCAGTGTCAGTAGTTATTTCTACAGCTTTAAAACTATTCAGGGGAACTGGAAGGTCATGGAGAGTGTTTGCCAATGTTCTTCATCCTCCCAGGACCCCATAACCTGGATGTGGAGGGTAGGATTTTGTACCAGGCATTCAAAACAATACAAATTTTTTTTTTAGGTTCAAGAGTTGCCTTACACATTTGCAAAGAAGTACATAATTTGAATGCCTCTCACTTTGCATTGATCACATTGGAAAAGGAGGATTTAAGATATTTTGCCAGGTCTCTTAAGATGTTGAAATCATAATCTTGGAAAGAAGAGAGTGACAGGCTTCTTTTATAAGGTCAAATATTTGCATATTTGGAGAATTATTGTGACAGCATGTCAGGATAAAGTTTCAACTTGTAAAAGGCAGTAAATACTGTGTTTGCAGGTTATAGAGAAGTCCAGGTTTGGCCACGTGACAAAAGGGAAGCTTTGGAAATCCCTCATGAACATCCAGGCGTCTCACCAGCAAGCCTCGCTGCAGTTCCTTGGTCTGGATCCTCAGTCTCAGGTGAGTGGCTGCAGCACTGGAGGAGGAAGACCTCAGTCACCCTCTTTTGAAATCTTCCAAGTTTTGATGGATCATTTAACGAACCCTTAAATGGCAGTGGATCTATATATAGACAGTCCAAAATTCAGTCAGTCAGTTTTGTATGGCAGAAATACAACACTTTCAGATTGCGGTAGAATCTATATATAGATGATAGTTGTAACGTCTACTATGCGGCGTAACTATATTTATGCTACGGTCCTAAGGTTGGCAGTGACTATATATAGACCATTCATTTTGGGGGGGAGCTACTCTTCAAACACTGCTGCTGTCTAAGGGGTAATCTCATCAGTGAAGATGACTTCTAATCTGTTTTATGCCAAAAATCAATTTCTTTTTACCTTTTTACTCAACGTGCAGACATTTCATGATCTGGGTCTGTTTCTGATATCTCATCTTCCCAAGTAATGGCCACTTCCTTTCCTGTTTCTCACATGGCCTTCCACATTCTAGGATTCATTGATTTATTTACAAGAAATAGGTTTTCATAATTAATCTTTACTTAGTTATGCATCTTAATTTTTATTTGGTTTTGAAGTGTATGGACTGAGATGAACAAACAAAGTTAAGTGAAATCTTACTAAGACTTGTTATATATTGTACTTTCTGGTGTACATGAAATTTTTCCTGAATAATGAAAAATGTGAGGGTTGTTGTCACACGTGTTGCCAGGCACACTGATAGTTCATTGGGAGGATTGGAGCCAGGAGTGAGGAAAGTAGTTGTGGGGCAGCAGGCTATTAAGTATTGCAGTGGAAAACTGTGACACTGGATAGAGGAAAACACGAAATGTAGAGGAGATGGCGCCCCTGCCAGACTAGATGTGGTACTAACAGAGGGACCAGATATAATTGGAGAAATCTTATACAAATGTTCCCTAGAGAAGAGTGATCATGTGATGGTTGAATTGAAAGCACTGGAAGGAAGTAAAGAACCAAAAAAACTTTACAAATGAGAAAGATTCAACTATGGGAAAGCTAATTGTATGGGATTTATGAGGAAGCTGATTGGAGTATATTTGATAAGGCAAGCAAAATACAGGAAAGATTGGAGTGTTTCCTTAAGATATACAAACAAAGAGTGGAGAAGAATAAGCCAAAGATGACTGAAAAAGAAACCCAGAAAAGTGATTGGTTCAATAATAGGTGTGAAACAGCCAAGAGTATAAAAGACATTGCAAAAAGTAAAGAAAGGAGTAGGAGAAACAACAGAACAGGGGTGTACAGCTCCAGGTGTTAAAACAATGCCTAAGTGCTTTTCTCATGTTACTGGCTCATACATATACAGCCGTCCCTCAAATAGTATGGTTTCCAATAGTTCGGTTTTGGTTTTATGTGGATTTTCTAAGAAGATTTTTTAGGATTTTTAAATTTCCCGACAAGCAGGCAATTTAAAAATCCTAAAAGATCTATGACAATCCGTATAAAACTGAAACCCAGCTATTGGAAACCGTACTATTTGAGGGATGACAGTATTAGGTGATGCATTAGGTCTTTAGATTTTTGCATATTTGTAAAAACCTAATCTATTGTTTGTCAATCAATACCTTAATCCATGTTACATCTTCCCTGCACAGGAGGCATACGAGGCCCTGTCATCCAAGGGACTGGTGAGGCCTGGGGAGAAATCTGGCTCCCTTCTGTATTCACTGAGTGTCAAGGAGTTCAACCTTCCTGACTTCACCATTGGTAAGTATCAAGTTGCATTTCAAAGTTTATGTTTGGAGCCATTCAACTCCCTACATATTTTGGTACATTGCTACATAATGCAAGGGACCAAGCATTTATGGGAATATAATGGAGAGTATTGAGAAGAGTGCACTGGTAGGAAACTATAATGGTCAGGTCAGCCATAGGGTCAGTGAGGAGAATCAAGAGGTGGAAATGTAGGCCTAGAGGTAAGGAAGGAAGTGAGGAATAGTATGGTTATGCCTATATTGACCCATGCCTCTGATTCATGGGGGAAAAGTGTCTCGGTAGATGAGGATGATATATTGAGTAAAACTGTAGCTCATTCACTTCAGTTGGATCTCTCCCAACAGTTTTTGGATCCCTGGGTAAGTAGGTCAGGAGGACGCTGGTGATTGGCTGTTGGTGGGCGGGGTGTCTGGCATCTCCATCGCCCAACACAATCGCATAGGCTCATAAAATATTCACATTTCTTACTCAGCTCATTAGTTACTGAAGATAGGCAAATTTGTTGACATAATTGGATTAAGCAGTTATTATACAACTAACACCAATTTCATAACTTGGTTTGGTAAAGCAACAAAGTAATCATGGTGAGTATAAGTCAGGGTAATATTTTGTGTTTAAACCACTTTTTACAAATTGAGTGAGTCCATAACACTGTGAGTCAGGCCAGTCGGTCGAGTGACTTCCTGGCAAGACCCATAATTGTTATGCACTACACTACCAAGGTATGTGAAATTATTGGTGACTTTAATGTTCTCAACACATGCATGAACAGACTGAACTGTGCTATCCAGCAAGCCTCCAAATGACTGGATCCTGGCACTTTGCTTCCTTGTGGAACGTCGCCTAGAGTTTCGATGGGCTACTTGTAAACTGTCAATCTCAAGAAGGCATATGATACACCATTGTGAGGCACTCTGGAACATTCTGCAGGTCTGTGGGATTCCCGCAAGGATAATTGACCTGATGGCTGGCCTCTCCTCTGGGACCGAGAGTGCTGTGAAGCATTGGGAAGGCATTTCTGGCTTCTTCCCTGTTAATTCAGGAGTGAACCAGGGGTGCGTTCTTACTCCATTACTTTTCAACACTTGCATAGACTGGGTATTAGACAGAGGTATTGATCAAAGTCATTGTGGAGTATCTGTTTGCAACACCATGGTCATTGACCTTGTTTTTGCTGATGATGCTGTACTCCTTGTGGAATCGTCAGTAGTCCTGGTGATGGATCTTGAAGTGCTGCATGAGAAGGCTAAGCCAATGAAACTGAAGGTTTCCTGAGGCGAAACCAAGGTCCAGTCATTTGTAATCTTACTGGATGACACAGTTCAGTCTGTTCATGCATATGGTTAGGACACTGAGGTCACAAAAATTTCACATACTTTCGTAGTGTAGTACATGACAATGGTGGGTCTTACCAGGAAGTCACTTAACAGATTGGCCTGGCCCAGTGTATATGGTATTGTTGATATCTATGCTGATGGAAAAAGATTAAAATCTTTGTCACCTATGCTCCCTGTCTTACTGTATGGCTGTGAGACATGGACACTGAATAGTGACTTGGAGAGTTGTATCAGTGCCTTTGGTACTAAATATCTTTGCAGGATCATGGGGTAGCGCTGGAGTGACTGTGTCGAATCAGTGACTACTTCATGAAACTAAATTGAGGCCTGTTACTAGCTTAGTCCATGAATGCCACTCTGGCTATATGGGTACATGGCACGCTTCCTGAATGTTGGTCTTGCTCACAGTGTTGTTTCTGTACGAGAGAACCGGGAGTGGAGTAGAAGAAGGGGATGCCCACATAACTCATGGCTGGGGCAAGTTGAATGACCCTGCCAGAAGGGACTTGGGATGTACAGGGTAGATGTGTGGTGGCTTGTTCGGGGGGACTGTTAGGGGTGGAGGTGGCGGGTGAGTGAGGCAATGCGTACATAGCGTATGCAACCTGTTAGTTAGTTAGAGGACTGGAGATTCTTCTGCCTTGGCTATCACACAAGGGGGAAATCCTGGAGGGAAGAGGGAATCAGATACATAGATTGTAATGCAAAAGAGTAGAGGATGAAGTTGTTGTACACAATAACCTGACCTGAGAAGCAAAGACTTGAGATAATTGGGAAGCGTGGAGATGGACAAATGACATGAATACGGTATTTTGTTCAGTAGATTAAGAAATTACATCATACCAGAGTTGAATTGTATCAGTGATATGAGTATGTTTGAAACTGAAATATGCAACAGTAGCAAGGTCAACTAAATGACTAATGGGGAGCATCTGCCTGGGGGTGCGTTACTTCACTCACTTGATGTCACCCCTCCTGATGGTCCACCCAAGCAAGCTTCCACACAGCTGCCCTGGCCATCCCAAGTCCCTCCCGGCAGGATCTATCGACTTGCCCGTCATGACTTATGTGGATTCCCATTGGATGGTCGATCATCTTAGCTGAAATTATATATAGCAAAAGTAAAGAGTGAAGAGCATTTTCAGTGATGCTTTCTGGCTTGGGGTAGTTGCCTTGTGTGGAAAAGTTGGATTATATAAGACTGAACCAGATCAGAGCAGAGGAGGGAGATTGGTGGTCCTGCAGCAGTCTTTATTGGGCTAAACTTATCTGAAGGGAACAGACAGAGAGGACACTTTGGTGATGTATGATCCATGAACACTGGCTCAGGATGGCAAGTCAAAAATAGAAGGCAAGTGGTTAAGATGTGAAGGAGTACATCCATGATTTTAAGGAAAAAAATGATCAGATTGGAGACAGACAAAAGTGCTATTGCTCAATTCATGTATTTTTCATTTATGTAAATATAACTAGGTACACACACACATGAGTTTCACCTATATTCAAAGATCCATCACTTCTGTCATATGTTCTATGCAAAGGGTACTGGCTGGCAATTCTAAGTCTGGTATTACAAGACACTTTCCCTTCTCACATCAGCTACTTCTAAAGGTCAAAGGGGGATATCAGTCAGGTTCTAATGAGTGTTTTTCAGGCTCATGGTACAGAAGAAGGGTTAAACTACCACCAGGGTCATAAAACTACTCCTGGAAATGCCCACAACTCCTGCGAAAGCCTTGTCAAATAGGTGTTCTTGGGCGGCGAAATGTCTTATGATACGACCCTAAGTCTGTCGTGTGATCAGATACAGTGAATGATGAAACGAGCAAGCACACACACGTCCACAGGCAATATGACAAGCTTAACTTCTGCATGCCACAACCTGGTACATAGCCACACTCAAGCTCTTACTTCAACAGAGGTGTCGTGCATCAATGAGACCGGAGACTACCTCAAGGAGCTGATCCACTCCCTCGGTCTGATGATGAAAACCAATGCTGTGTGCACTCAGATCAGGTGTGTACGCTATGGCCCCTGGACCCTTGGCCACGCTCTTCTTCGCAAGCACTGGACGCTGGAGCATATTGTGAACAACATTGGCCAGTCCCGTCCACTCCTGAATAACATCACTCCGGCAACGCCCAGCCTTGTGCCGCTGGAGGAGACAGAAGTGACCGACGTGTCAACGGTGGAGCAGTGATTTCTTCTCATCGTGGCCTTCATCTGTAATTTAATCATTAATATACGTATTTTCATCCTTCTCATGTGTTGTAATTATGTAAAATCATTTACTATCCTTTGTTTCCTAGTTTTACAATGGTACTTTTTATTTTTCTTCTACAGATTTTTACATATGATTTGTAGAGGAGTTCATTATCTGAATATTGGTTCTGAATCTCTTTTTTGAGGACAATGAAACCTTATCAACTCTGAGCATATGAGGTCATCCAGAGTTACAGATTTTTTTAACCCGGTAGCAGTGACGGGCCAAATTTGTGCCATGATACAAACCCCCCAAAATAGATGATGCATAAACTGATCACAAATGCTTTGATATGTATTATGAAATGGTTTGTGTGAGTGATGATTTTTACTCATTTTTCTCGCTTAGAGTGACCATTAAGAAACATGATCCCTGCTGCTACCGGGTTAACAGTAATCTGCAAGACCACAAAATTGAAACATCTATCTACATACCTATTTATTTATCTACATTTGCCTATCAATCTATCAGCATATACCCCTTAGACAAGAGCACACAAATACAATGGCAGTCAACACACTCATGCATGACAAAGCAGTGCCAGAAAAAGCACATGCTGTCAATACAGTTTCGCTTATCACCTCAGATCTTGCAAAGCCACACCCAAGAACGAGGCCGTCAGTCCTTTAAAAATGTCCTCGTAGGTCTGTGGACGCACGATTTAGAGGGTTAACAACCAGAACCCCACTTATTTACAACAGGTTTCTGAGCAATCAGTATTAGCTTCTTCATAATTATATGTGAAAAATTTGACTACATGAGAGTAACTGGAAAGTTTATGAAAGTAATGACATTTAAAAGTTCACAGGCTGGCTAAGAATAAAGATAAATGCAATAGAAAATGACACATCCCATGAAAAAGTGCTGAAGGAATTCAACTAAATCACAAATTGATGCAGTGGAAATGTTATATAAGAGTTGAATGTGGTGTGTTGTGATGGGGTGGAAAGAGTAACGAAAGCATGTGTGAGAGGCTTGGTGTGGGTGTAACAGCAAAGGAGTGGATTGTGGAGCGGCTGAATATGTGAAGCATGGGGCTTGGGGATGGTTTGGGCGTGTGATGTGAATGAATGATGACTATGTGAAGGGTGTATGAGGCAGGAATGAAGGAAAGGGTTTCACAAGACCACCAGTGAAATGGATCAAGAGAGTGGAATAGTATTGGAGAGAGGGAGTTTGTAAGCAAGGGATTGAGTGTGCTGAGAGGGAGTGCTGGAACGGAAAGTTGGAGATGCTTCTGCTGTGGGCATTCCCTTGAGGAAAGTTCCCCTGAGGGAGCAGGCATCCAGCAGATGGGCAGATGCCTCAAGATGAAAATTTGGTAACATTTAGAATATACAAATATCATCCATTACCAAATATCGACACAAAATAGATCTGCTAGTTTTGACCTTTGGAACTTTTCTTTATGGGAATCATGTCACAAATTACTCTTTTTATCTCTTATGCAATAAAGCAGCTGCAATAAACATGGAGGCAGAAATGAAGTATGTTTAGGGGATTATCTTGAAAGGTGAACACTGAAGTAAATGTATACAGTGTTGGGGAAGTAAATTACATAACATGAGTAAAATGAGTGAATATGAAAGCTGTTCTGTCTTCACTTCGGTGCATAGGGAGAATATAAGCTGTACTTCTGGGGGAAAGCACTAAAGGAAAAAATGATGGTAAAAGCAGAGAAAGAAAGAATAATGATTGAAAAATGCCTTGTGAAGACTTAACCCGGTAGCAGTGACGGGCCAAATTTGTGACATTACTGTGTAGCAGTGACGGGCCAAATTTGTGCCACGATATAAACCCCCCAAAATACATGATACATAATCTGATCACAAATGCTTTGATATATATTATGAAATGGTTTGTGTAGCAGCGATGGGCCAAATTTCTCATTTTTCTCGCTTGGGGGGACCATTAAGAAACATGATCCCCGCTGCTACCGGGTTAAGCTGAGATGGCTGCTAGGATATCTGAGGGAGGAAGGATTGGGGAATGAAAGAGCACTAGTAGCCCAGGACCGAGTGTATGGATAGGAGCATGCGAAGGCTCAGTTTATCATGGTTGCAGTCTTGAAATTCCTCGTGGCAGTCCTTTGAATGGATAAGAGTAAATTTTAAGGTGCTGCAAATCACTACTGGGTGTTTTTGAACTCCATTTGTGATCACCAGGATGTCAGTCACCACACATTACTTAACTTCTCTGCACTACTTGTGAGTTATGAAGCAGAATTAGGCAACCGTTACTTTCTGATAAGTTTTCTTGGTTGTGAACGAGATTTCTCAAGAGTCATTTATCATTATCATTTATCATGTGCTACACGTGTGAGAAATCTTGAGTGTTGATGGTGCTAGTATTTATAAGTCGGATTTCTTTGTACTTGTATTCCCCATTGGAATGGTTCTTAGGTGCCTTTCATGAATTAATTGGAGGAATACTATTTTCTGTACATTGAATGAATAAATATGAAAGCTTGCCTTACATGTTTTAATGAGTTTTGCTTTATGCCATATCTTTCCCAGCACGACAGAGTCCAATAATTTCGTAATTTCATACACTATGGACGGACATTGACGAGTTATAATCTATATCCTAAGCCCTACGAATCAGCGATGCCGTCATATATGGTTTGCGTGCTTCTACGAGCCCGGGGGTTCGAACAGAGGCCGAGCAGTGGACGTACAAATGCCCAGACTTAAATTCAAGAAAGGCAGAGTATCAATGGCGGAGCTAGGTACCTATCAAGCGGGACTCATCTGGGGGAGGTGTCATCTGGGGGTGTCATCTGATGGGTGTTCGGGCATGGCCAGCGGGAGGGCACCGGATTCTCACGGGAGGGGGGGGGGGGGTGTACGTGGCCCGTAGTTACTCTACTGCCAAGTATGGCGACACACACATCACAACGACTTCAGGATTCTAGTAACTCCAGGATTCTAGGGTACGAGTTAAACAATAAGGCAAGGAGCCACTAGGATGGAATTGACGGACAGAGCCACAGCGCGGAATACTTCAACGAGCGATGCCTTGTCTTGTGTACCGGAAGAATGAACCCATGGCGACAAGTTTGATGAAAGGATCTCGCATGACGCAACACTACACACCGATATGATTCATGTACACACACACACACACACACACACACACACACACACACACACACACACACACACTTGTAATCAGTATTTAGAAGAAGGATCGTTTGCCAGTTGCTGATTTCAGAAACTAATATTGATTATAAATTAATTACTGATTTTAGAAACTAATATCAATTACAAAATAGCACATTTTGGAATACCTTTTGATCCCCTCTTTGGAAAACTCGCAATAAAATAAAAAAATTCAGTCTAAACACATTGCTAGTGACTCACCTGACTTACAGGTCGGCCGTATAACACCGTTACCGTTGATACCGCTGATGAGGTTTCAGGCCCCGCTCCACTGTCAGTGCAGCGGTCCGCAAGGGTCGTCCGGCTTTTCCGATACCCTACGCCCCTGTCCACCCAGCAGTGAATGGATACCAGGTATTAATCGGGGGTTGTGTGCCGTCTCCTGGGGTCTGTTCCCTTCTCCTATAATTCCTTCCCCTCCTGTCTCTCTCCGGCGTATGACCACAGATGTTGCGCCGACTAAACGAAACTTTCCTTTTTCCCCAAGGGTCGTCAACAATTACGATGTTAGCCTCAATAATAATCCTCGATGCACTTATTCTCAACCGTCGTAGTGAGTGAGTCTTAATTGCTCTCATGAATAATCTATTGATGTCTTTTTAATAAACTTGGCATTATCATAGTCACTTGGCCGTGTTCAAGTTTGTACCAATACCAGTATCTTTCCTTTTCATAGCGAGTATTTCCGACTCACTAAACATTTAACACACAATATATCTTCGAGTACAAACACTAATTAATAGCCATGATCGGTTATGTTTCGAATTCTCTCAATTTCAGTCTGAAGAACTACACAACACTGGTCATTCGCTGAGTGGTTGATTTCAGGCTTCTTGTACCTCACACAATTTATTCATTCCTTCTCAGCCATGGAGCAATCTTTTGATATATGATCACCAGCACACTTGAAACATTTTGGGGATTTTCCATTGGTCTTGGCACTACAGTTGGCCTCAAGATGGCCGTATCTCTGACAATGATAGCATATAATTGCATGGTATCTGTCTCTCACTGTGTATATTCCAAATTCTAATTTTAACTTGTCATGGTTCTTGCAAATCAGCTCTCTCACAGTTGGTGTCGCCAGCTGCAGGCTTACTAAAAATCAGCTCAGAACTCTTTTTGATTGGACGAGGATCGGTCTCGGAGCCTCTGAGCTAAGGTCGAGCGTCTGCTGCATTTGGATGATTCTCTCGCACACTTCTACTTGTGCCATAAGCGGGTCGGTGTTAAAGGTAGCGCTGCCTCCAGTAATTCTCTAAAGATGATCTGCTTGCCGAAATCGCGTAACTGCAGAGGCGGGAAGGCTAGGACGGCGGGTGTTGAGTGGGGCAGAGAAGAGGGACTGTGACTAGTTGCGTAGAGGGGTTCGAGCCAGGACTCGGAACTTCGTCGCGGTGGTGTAGTGGGTCGGAGGAGGTGGGGAGCGCTGGGGTTAGCAGGTGGAGGGGTGAAGGGGGTGGGGCTGCTGACGATTGTTGCATGAATGTTCAGGTTGGTGTTCTTGCACCCACTAGTCGACCTGGCGATCGCGACCCTTGTTCCCATGGGCGATTTGTGTAGGGCAACCCCAGAACCAAATGTGATGGTAACCGGAGCAGCTGAAACAGAAGGGTGGTACTTCCTGCCTGACCAAGTACAGCTCTGTGTCGTGACAGGCACAGCGCTCAAGAGAAGTTCACTGAAGCCCAAAGGAGTGAGCTGTTAGGTGCAGGCGGGGCGGAGATCTTGACTGTGTGGGAACTATCGGGCGAGTGCTGGCTTACAAGTATTGTTGGCAGGTTGCTGGGTTGCTCTTTGTACCCTGTGCCAGGCCAGGGGTCTCCCAGCCTGTTACTATGTTACAGAATACCCTCTGATAGCCGCCGAGCTAATCAGCTGGCTTCAAATAATAATGTTCTGTTGTAGTGTTCAAAGGACGTCCTCAGTTTGGTCCCACGTGGGGGTGGTGAGTGCGGCGCCGCCCCCCCCTCATGCTGCGAAATCCTTGGGTCTATTGAGACAACAATCTTCTGCGCCGTGTGTTAGGACCGGTAGGACACACAGTTTGCACACCTTTCTCTTCAGGGAGAGTGTCGTGATGTTATGCATGACTTTACTGTGTGTGCCAAAATCCGGCCATCCTATTCCAATTCTCTTCCTGATTAATTTTCCGTTTGCTTAACTGTTTGCCCTCGACGTGTGTTGTCCTCTGCTCTCTCAAATGTTTCGTTCCTGATCATTATAATTATTTGTCCCGCCAACAATTAATGAAAATTACTTTCGCATTTTCATATTAATTTTCAGGCCTACTTTTACTTTGTAGAGTTCCTCGGTCATTCTTTGTAACTTTTCCTAAAATCACTTAGTAAGACTAAGCCATCAGCGAATCCAAGGATGTTATAGTAGTCACCGTTCATCTTGATTCCTATGTTATTGCACTCTAGTCTCATGTACTTCTATGTGTGTGGTGAATAATTTTGGAAATATTGTATCACCTTGACTATATCGTTTCTTAATAGGAATTCTCTCGCATTATACCGTGGGCTTTAATAATTGTTTGATATATATATATATATATATATATATATATATATATATATATATATATATATATATATATATATATATATATTGTATGCATGTATGTAGTGTATGTATGCATGTATATGACTACTACTGATGCTATAGCCTGGAGTGCCCCGTCTGCCTCACTGGCATGTGATACAGCATCCCTGTGAACAAGGCTGAGCAAGATGTCCCTGAGCTGATGGAGGCCTTAGAAAGGCGAGATTGACCCGCGTAGAAACAATGTGACGGCATGCATCACTACCGTTCAACAGTTACTTCATTACTGTTTAGAAAGTTGGTAATAATTGCATGTAACAAAGTAACGCAGTACATAACATTTCTGTAGCTGGAGGCAGTTCACCCATACCATAACAAAAATGTAAAAACATACTGAAGCGACATTTTTGCTTTCAGTTAGTTCGTGAATGTCCCAGCCTCAGGAGCTGCCGGGTGTAGGCTGTCTGGCCTCCCGCAGCCTTACACACTAGCGTAGGCTTGTGTAATATGTTCAGTTCACTATAGAGTACCCCGAAACTGCACGATTTCGTGCATATGATTTTTTTTATTTCAGAGGAGAATACGTCTAGACTCCCTCATCACGAGCAGGCCTGTGACTGCCTCTTCTGTTTTCAAGGCTCAGTTACGGCCCTGTCATCATCCTCTACAATGCTCACCTTCACAAAATTTCATATCCTTTAATGCATTAAGTAAACGATAAAATTACCATCAATCTATTATTTCCCACGCACACCATATTGGCGGGCGAGCTGGAACAGACATCCTCGACCCCACACGGGAGTTGCTCCAACTCCCCCACGACACGAACACAGAAATTAACAGCTGACGTTTGAACTTACTCGCGATACTCGAACAGGAAATGAATACGGGGGCGAGAACCCTGACACTCGTAACAGTGTGTGTGTGTGTGTGTGTGTGTATGTGTGAATACGAGGCATCGCTGTGTGCTGAGCCGCTGGGTCGTGCCTCATCGCGGCGTGCCACAGGGGCTGGGGAGGTGATGATGCGGACCTCAAGCGTGTGTGCACTTGTGGCATCGTCAGCACACTTCCTGCAGTGCCCATCCGTGCACGCTCAGCCGCCCAGTGCAATGTGGGCACCCGAGGAGGGGATGGGTGGTGCGAGCAGCGAGGGGAGACTCACTCGGCGACTCATGGGGATGTCTGCCACGGGCGGCAGCGATGGGCGGGAACGTGTAATACACGCTGTGTGTCACAACAAACGTTGAGATTCTGAGATTATAGTTACAACTTGTTGCATTGTGATTGGCGCCGTGTACGCGTGATGCCACCTGCGTGTTCGGTCTCGGTAAGTCACTGGGTGTCGCGGGTCAGCCAGGCGTGCGGGCAGTGCATGGCGCCCTGCACAATCAATAGCTTCCCGTCACTCCCTCGCCAAAAGGTCACCAGCAGCCACGGCTCCGGCGTGTCCTGCCTCCAGCACCTCACGCCACACGGCGGGACACCCTCGACCAGCCAGCACCCCCTTCCCCCTCACACCCACCCTCTCCTCGCGGCCGTCAGCATTCACTCTCTAAAGGCTTCCAGAGCGAGAGAAAATGTCTCCCTATATGAAATAATTCTGGTATAAATGGAAAGCTGGATTCCAAATTTGTGGTGGTGCGGGACGGGGACCTCATATCTGCACTCACCACATGCTAAATCGCATTACCGCCGCCAGCCCCGCCCGTTGCTAGGAGACCGCGGCGGCGTCCCGACGCTGCCCGCGGCTTGGGCCTGGCTGGCGGCCCCGCCGCCCGAACACGTCCTCAGCGCCGGCCTCGGTCAATCAGAAAACATGTACGTACTTCCTGATGGCACGAACCGAACATTTAAATGAGAAAACTTAAGAAATTATCCAAATAATAAGTTTTGTTCCCATCCAGCGGTCAGCCACACGGAGGCGTGGGAAACAAAGGACAATCGGCTGGAAGTAACTGGATTAGATTACGTCTGAAGAGTTTTGAAAGAAGCCGCGATGCACGTAAGGCGATCAGAACCTCTCAATCAGCGCGGGGACTCTTAGGATCTCACTTACCTCGAACAATATTTCGTATCTGGTGAGGACAGGAATCGCGTTATGTGAAATCCCAGCCCTGCCACGTTGATAATGAGGCGGAGCGGCGGCGGCTCCGCGGGGACTGTACACACGAGGGCGTCGAGCTTTGGGCTTGCTGCCGCAGGGCTGAGTGGCCACGGCGAGCAGCCCTGCGTCACGGCGCGCCCAGGGGTGCTTGCTGGACACACCTGCCCATCAGACATCCCAGGCACTAGACAAGCTCAGGCTCTATTCTAAAAGGCCCTCAGAGGGTCATATCCTTAGGCCAGTCCACCGCCCTCAGCCCCGACACCACGGTGGAGCTACACAAGACTTACTGTACCACGGGAGTGATGGACTATGTAGTTACTCACTACTTAAAGTTTTTCCACTAATGTATTTTAGCGTAAGAGTATTGGCACCTCTTTATATATTAACAATTAATAATAACGGTTACTGGCTGATCTTGCCTCACCAATGGCTCTTCAGCAACGGACGTCTGGCCGGGGCGCTGCGGGGCCACGCCGGTACAAGCCTTCCTGCCAGAGCCACCCCCTTCAGCAGCTTCTAAGGCTCCCGCACATAAGTAAACGAAATGGTATAATTGGAGATGGACGGCTGTCATTCCCTCGCCCCTCTTTTGTGGTGAGATGTGGCGCTGGGTGCTCGTCCCCTGCCGCGGGTGACGTGTTCGTGCACCCTCACCCCCGCCTTCCCGCCGCCCACAGCCTCCCGCCCGGCGAGGGTTGACTTCCTCTTGCCCTGGTCTACTTAATTGGCTAAGGTACACTCCATTGGCCCCGAGAGGAAACTCTTTTAATCTAATCAGGGAAAAAAGTTTGTCTGATCCACCCTTTGCAAACCTTTCCATCTCCGGGGGGGGGGGGGGGGGGAGGCACCGGCCGCCAGTGACATGCCGCCGCAGGGTCGCCGCGCCACAACCTTCACTCACGGCCTCCCCGCGCCCCGACGCCCGCCGGCTTAACCAATATGCAACGCTAACGAAGGCCGGAGAGACGCCGCGCGCCAGATAACTAAGTTCACCAAGTTGTGGTCGAGATACAGTTTTCATTAAAGTTGTGATCAAACACACCGGGAGTCTTGAAACATTCTTTGATGTCGGGCAGAGTGCGGCTCCGATGGTCGAAAATTAATGGCCATTTCACCTAACCCACCGATGCGATTCTCCCTCCTGGGTGGCGGCCAATGACATTCCGGACTCGTTGTCAATTCGTGTTCTGATTGGTTATTAAACCCGTGCTTCTGGCGGGTCCGTCCCCCCCCCTCCCCTTGCTCACTAAAGAACCGTGGTGAGGGCCGCCCCTCCGCCCTGCCCACTAATGGACCAGCGAACACGACTTTTTCCGCGGCCGTAATGGCGCCTCGCTAAGCCCGACTCATTAGCGGAAGTTTTTGTGGATAAAACATCTCCATCAAAGTTAAGATTTTTACTCCAGATTCATTCTTACATAATGCGTCATTTCCTGCATTTACCGGCACTGGAATAGGCTGGCGGCGGCAGTGGTCAGGAAATGGATGCTTCTTTACGACATACTGAGGGTAAAAAATAACTGTGGGGAGGCGAGGGTGAGAGGGGAGGGCCAAAAAGAGCTTCGTTATGCTACCGGTGATTCCACAAGGCTCGGTACATGGCATGGGCAGCGAGAAGGGACATGGGGCGGCGAGGACACGGGGCTTGGAGATGGGACGGCAGCTGGACACGACTACAGAAAGGATGAGGCTATTCCAGGCACTCCTCCCTTCGCCCTGCCGCTCCGCACAGCCCTAGGATCAAGACCTTGCATGTGATTGTGCCTTCTCTCCTTCTTGCTCGTATGTAGAATCACCATTACCACCACCATCGCCTTCTCCTTTCTTCTTTTCATCAATATAATTAGTCTTGTTCTTTGTTCTCGTTCTTCTTGTTCATGTTTCTGTTTCTGCTTGTTGTTTTTATGTTCCTCCTCCTCCTCCTCCTCCTCCTCCTCTTCCACCCTTTGAAGGTTAATTTTTGATAGAGCACAGAGGACACGTTGCCAGAGAGAGAGAGATGATTTTTTTTTTCTCTCTCTCTCTCTCAATTGGCTAACCCTCCCCACTATTCGACCCAAACACACACACACACACACACACACACACACACACACACACACACACACACACATGCGCTTCCCATCCCTCTTCCCCCATCCCCCCTCCACCCCTTCCAAACACGCCCCCATCATTTTTTCAGATCACATGCATTTTTAAACTCTCATCAAGGAACTCGTAATTAACTAATGGTACAGCAAGAAACACCGCGACATATTTCTTCATTGCCTTGCTTCCGCGGCCGCGCTCGGAGCTCGGCGGCGGCGGGGAAGAGGGGCGGATCAGCCTGCTCATACGTGTGGACCTACCCACCTGCCTACCAACCTACCTACCCGCCTACCTGCTTACCTACTCACGTTTTTGGTACCTTCAAGTCCAATGCTCATTTGTTTATATATCTTACCCAGCCTCCGCCGCTCCTGTTTCCTTGTTTTTTTTTTCTTGTTCTTGTTTTCTTCGTCTTTCTCTCTCTCTCTCCTCATCTTTTCCCTACTACAGTTTCTCCTAATGGTGTGAGTTCACTAAAAGTTTCCTCTCTCTCTCTCTCTCTCTCTCTCTCTCTCTCTCTCTCTCTCTCTCTCTCTCTCTCTCTCTCTCTCTCCGTGGGTGACTAACAGGCGAGGTACTGGTTATTTTGATCCCCTTCTCCTCTAAAACCAAGTAAAATAAAGCAAGGAAGGAGGAAGAGGCTCAGAAGGAGGCTCAGAAGAGGAAGTAGTGGGAGGAGGGGGGAGGGGATGCGCCGTGAGCCCCCGTTGAAGCTTTTCCATGTCCGCCGCCGCTGCCGCTGTCCGCTTACGCCCCTGGTACGGCTGGTGTCGGGAGGTACTTATAAAAACTTAATATTCACAAAATGCAAATGAGTCTAGTCTTCGTGTCCCAAGCGATTACTCTGAGGCAGCGTTCCTCAACCCACTCCCAGCGAAATTAGGTTATAAAAATGAGACTGGCTGTTTGGATAATGCGACGAGCGAGGCGGAGGCGGGCGCGGGACTCTCGGCCGAACAAGCTGGCGGCGGAGAGTCGGCTGGCGGGGCCCCGAGGCGTGCTGCGTGCCGCTCATGCCCGCAGGAGCTCGCTGGGCCGCCGGAGAGGGACGCGGTTAAAAATTACAACCATCGCGCGGGCTCCAGTGTCGCCCCGGATGAATATTCAAACCGAGTGTAATCACGAGTAAAATAATGTCTGTTCAACTGGGCCGGAAAAATATTACTTGTCTTGAAATATATCTCCCGGACCCCCTGGAGTGTAGGCCTATGGATGGTGGCTTCTCTCCCTCTCCTTCCCTTTCTCTCTCTCTCCCCCTGTGGTCCATCTGCCGCCCCTCCTCTTCCTCCTCTTCCTCCTCCTCTTCCCTGCCGCCAAGAGGACCGTCGACACAAACGTTAAAAGTCAAGAGGGAAGAGACATCCACGCTCCTTACGTTTTTTTTCCCCCTCGGAGTCAGAAGTCTGGACGCAGTGTGTGTGTGTGTGTGTGTGTGTGTGTGTGTGTGTGTGTGTGTGTGTGTGTGTGTGTGTGTGTGTGTGTGTGTAAAAGATGAGGTAAAGAAGAATAAAAGGAAGGAAAGACGTGGAGTTGTGAGAAGGGTGGAGTGGAGGAAGGAAGGAAGGATGGAGGCAGGAAGAAGTGGAAGAGACAAACGCTAGGTGGATCAGGGCAAAAAAGAAGAGATGGAGTGAAGAGCCCTAAAAAACAGGTAGCCATGGATCGCTGAGGAAAGAAGTGGAGCTGAGAGTGAAAGAAAGACAGGTGGAGGAAGGCAGAAGTGGAGGACTTATACTAGGAGGGTAAAGAGGAGACGGAGATACAGGATAACCCCAAACCATACAAGGAACAGCGGAGGGGACGAGTGTTCAGTGGGGGCGTGAAAGGAACGACGCAGAGGAGTGTAAGAAGGATGGAAGGAAGGCAGAGGAACAACGAGAGAACAAAAAATCGACCTGGACTGAGAAGAGGCGAGCTACAGCGGTTAGAAGTAAGGCCAAGTTGGGGATGCCAGGAGCGGGGAAAGAAGGCGGACGGGGTGAAAAAGTGGACGATGAAAAAGTGCAGATGCAAGAAGAAACGAAAAAGAGGTGACCAAAAGGAAAGAATAAGGTTAAGACGCGGTGGGTTGGGGCGGTAGGGATTGAGGATAAGTTGAGGATGGAAGGAAAGGTGTTAGAAGGATGGAGTTGTGGGAGGAAGGACGTAAGGAAATAAGGGAAGACAATTAAGAGAGGAAGAAAAAGGGCAAGGAAAAAGAGGGTCGGGGCGGTAAGGGATTGAGGATAAGTTGAGGATGGAAGGAAAGGCGTTAGAATAATGGAGTTGTGAGAGAGAGGACGTTAAGAAATAAGGGAAGACATTATTAAGAGAGGAAGAAAAAGCGGATATAAGTAGAAAAAGGGCATGGAAAAAGCGGATTGGGGCGGTAAGGGATTGAGGATAAGTTAAGGATAGAAGGAGAGGTGTTAGAAGGATGGAGTTGTGAGACGGAAGACGTAAAGAAATAAGGGAAGACAATTAAGAGAGCAAGAAAAAGCGAATATAAGAAGAAAAAGGACAAAGAAAAAGCGGATTGGGGCGGTAAGGGATTAAGGATAACTTGAGGACGGAAGAAATGGTGTAAGAGAATTGAAAGCATGAAAAGGGCGGCATAAGGAAGTAAAGAAAGACAAAGACAAGAGGCCGCTTAAAAGAGGACATAAGAAGAAGCAGGGCAAAGACAGAGCGGGGTGGGGGCGGTAAGGACGACGGTGGGATGAAAGAAATGTTGTAAAAGAGAGAAGAAAGGAGTGAGAATGTGGAAAAAACAAAGAAAACAAGAAAACCAGAGCAAAAGATAAGTGGATAAGTGGTAAGGAGTGGAATAAGGTGGAAGGACGGTGTTGGGGTGACAGAGACGACGTAAGAAAGAGAGAGGAGAGGAGTGGAATGAAAATGTGGAAAAGGAAAAACGGACACGGTACGGAGTGTGGTGGGCCAGTGGAGGGCAGAATCAAGGGAGAAAAGAATGGCGGAAGAACGGGGTGGGTCGGGGTGGGTCGCGTGCAGCAAGGAGGGGTAAGGAGGGGAGAGTCGAGACAGGAGGAATGGCGGAAGAACGGGGTGGGTCGGAGTGAAGTCGGGGTGAGGTCGGGGTGGGTCGCGTGAAGCAAGGAGGGGACAGAGTCGAGACAGGAGGAATGGCGGAAGAACGGGGTGGGTCGGGGTGAGGTCGGGGTGGGTCGGAGCAACGTTGCAAGATTGTCGTACTCAGCCGATTATATTTCCCGACTTCCTACCCCTAAACTGTCTTCTGGGCTCCGATAACGAAATTAATTTATAGTTATCGTTAAAAGAGTTAAATCCTGGTGTTTCTTGGCAATAGTTAGGCGTCAGAAACCGGTAAATACTGTGCTCTAAGTACGATGATCTGGCAACGGTGGGTCGGAGCAAGGAAGGGCAAGGCGGGGGCTGTCGGGTCCTGTTTAATGTGGCGTGGGCGGGAGGGAGCGGCGGCGTGCTTCAGCCTCGGTGGTCGGGTGAGTCTCTGTCTCGTCAAGATGTCCCGCCCATCCGTTTGAGCGAAATTTTATGAATAACAATGACGCCACAAAATTCCTCCTCCGAAACATAAGACTTTTTTGAAGGGAACAACGCAAAGGGAATGGGAGTTTACGAAATGGATGCGGATGGGAACTTCTTGTTTTTAAGTGGATGTATTGTACGTGGAATTAGGTGGAAGCTCAAGATGAAGCGTAAAAGGAAGAAAAAATATCATGACACTGACGATTATGATATTGATAATGATGAAGATGATGATGACAACAATAATATTAACACCACTAACAACTACTACTACTACTACTACTACTTCCACCACCACCAACACCAACACCAACACCAAATCGTCATAACACCACAAGCCTAGCATAAAAACAATCGAGTTAGAAGAGGGGAAGGAGGGGAAGGAAGGAAGGAAGGGAGGAAGGAGGGAAGGAAGGTAAGAGGCATAGAGGAGAGATAATGAAATAGAGTAAAGATGTTTTGGGCGGAAGAGAAGGAGGGAGGGAGCAAGAACCGTGGGAGGGAGAGAGGGAGAGAAAGAGAGAGAGAGGGAGAGAGGAAGCCATCAGTCGAGGGGCCAGCAGGAGGTAGACAAAGTGAGAGAGAGAGAGAGAGAGAGAGAGAGAGAGAGAGAGGATAAAATAAGTCTACGGTTACTGCTAAGACGATTTTACTAACTACTTGCTTACGTCACTACTACTACTACTACTACTACTACTACTACTGTGCCCACGACCTTAACACACGATGAAAACGACAAGGAGTAGGAGGAGGAGGAGGCGTAGGAGGAGGAGGAGGAGGAGGAGGAGGAGGAGGTGACGTCTTATGGAAATGTTAAGGAAAAGTTAAGGTTCTGACAAAGGCTGAGTGACGGTTTGGTGGCGCTGACAAATCCTTCCTTGCCATGCCCGCGTGTGTGTGTGTGTGTGTGTGTGTGTGTGTGTGTGTGTGTGTGTGTGTGTGTGTGTGTGTGTGTGTCTCTCTCTCTCTCTCTCTCTCTCTCTCTCTCTCTCTCTGCCCATTTCCTTTCTTCTTCTTTGTTTCATTTCCATCATCTTCTTCTCATTCCTCTTTTCTTCTTTTCCTCCTCTCTCTCTCTCTCTCTCTCTCTCTCTCTCTCTCTGTCCATTTCCTTCCATCTTCTTCTTTGTTTCCTTTCCATCTCCCTCCTTCTACACAGTTTCCCCTTCTTCTTCTTCTTCTTCTTTTTCTTCTTCTTCTTCTTCTTCTTCTCTTTTCTCATTTCTCCTTTTTTTATTTCTTATTCCTTTTCTTCTCTTTCGTTATTTCCTTTTTATCTCGTTTCCTTCCAATTTCTTTTCTTTTCCCATATTTTTCCTTCTCTCTTTCCTTCACTTCATCGACTTTCTTTCCATCTATCTTTTTTCCTTCTTCCTTCTTCTTCACTTTCTTCTCTCATCCCTTTTTCTTCCTTTCTTTCTCTCTTTCTTTCTTTCTCCTTATGCAATTCCTTCCTTCCTTCCTTCGTTTTCTTTCTACATCTTTCCTTCTGTAACACCTTAATCATCTCATTTTCTCATCCATTCTTTTTTCTTTCTTTCATTCCTTCATCTTTCTTTCTCTTTGTCAACTTTCCTCGTTTCCTTTCCTTATGACTCCCTTCTACAGACCCTTTCTTCTTCTTCTCTCATTCCTCATTCTTTCTTCCCTTCATCCTTTCTTTCTTTCTCTTTGTTAACTTTCCTCGTCTCCTTTCCTTAGGACTCCCTTCTACAGCCCCTTTCCTCTTCTCCCATTCCTTTCTTGTTATCCACTTCTCCTTCTTCGTCACTCCCTTCTTCAGCGCCCTCTTCACCCCCAAGATATACCACCACCACCACCACCACCACCCGGACAGAGCCATAAGCCGCAGTGAGGATGGAAGCTGAACTTGCAGCTGACTCCTCCTCCTCCTCCTCCTCCTCTTCTTCCTCCTCCTTCTTTTGTCTTCCTATACCGTTTTTTCCTCCTCCTTGTCTTCATGTCTTCCTCGTTCTCCTTTATTCCCCAAATTTAGTCTTTTCCCCTTTTTTTTTCTTCTTTCTTTCCTGCGTTCATTTTTTTCTTCCTTCTCTTTCTTTGTCTTCTTATTTATCTGCTTCCGTCTCCTCCGCTTTTTCTTCTTCCTTTAGTGTTTTCCTCATTTTCCTCTCCTTCCGTTTCTACTTTTCTCTCCTCGTTTTCATTTTTCTACTTTATTTTCCTCTTTCGTCTTTTTCTGGTCATTTTCTTTTCTTCTTCTATCTTTCTCCCTTTAATTTTCCTCCTCCTCTTCTTCTTCCTCCTTTTTTCCTCCATCTCTTGTTTTTTTCTTCTTTCTCCTAATTCTCTGTCTACTTAATCCTTCCCCTCTTGTTCTGTTTTCTTCTTCTCCTTCTCCTCTTCTTTCTTTCTTCCACCTCTTCTATTTCTGAATTTTCCTCTTCTTCCTCTTATTTTTTCCTCTTCTTCCTCTTACTCTCTTTTCTTCTAGTGTTTTTATATTTTCTTCTTCTTCTTCTTTTCCACCTTCCCAAATCTGCTTTTTCCTCTTCTTTTCCTTATTTTTATTTCTTTAATGTATCTTTAATTTTCACTTTATTTTCTTCTCTGTCTTCCTCCTGTCTACATATTCTTCTTCCTCCTCCTCCTCTCTCCATCTTCTTAACCCTCCATTTTGCCTTCTCTCCTCTCGTTTCTCTCTTTTCCATTTCCTTATCTTCGTTTTCCTCCTTTCCACTCTTCTTCTTTTCCTCCCCTTCTTCCTCTTCCCTTTCTGCTCTTTCTCCTCTTTTCTTCCTTATTTCACCAGCGTTTCTTTTCTTTCTACTTTGTCTTCTTTACCTTCCTCCTCTCTATTCCCTCTTTTCCGTCTCCTCCTACTCCTTCTCTTTGTCTTCTTCCTCTTCCCCTTTCTTCCTCCTTCTTGTTATTCCTTCAGCGTTTCTTTCGTCTTCGTCCACCTCCTACTTTCTACTCTCCTTCTTCCATCTCCTCCTCCTCCTCCTTATCCCCGGAGAGAGCTCTGGGACGTTCCTAAAACCCCCTGAAATGTTGATCTTGGAGCGTGGGCAAGTTGGCTCTTACACCACTGAGAATGACACGCGGGTCTGCGGCCAAACTTATGGTCACTGCCCGCCCGCCGCCACGCAGGACCTACCCCCAGACGGCTCTCACCAACCGCGCCGCCTCTAGCTATCCCCGGCGCACGGCTTAAAACCGCGCATCCCACCACCGCGGAGAGTGACGCTAATGATTCCAGGCGATTTTTTGCCGTACGGGTCCAGAAGGGAGGGGACGCGAGGCTCCAGAGTGATGGGATGTCGTCCTTCTGCGCGTGTGAGTCTGAGGCCGCGTTTGGGGTGCTCCGAGCGGGCCCGGGTTGCGCCCCTCTGCAGCCTTGGGGGATTTTTATCACTGATCCTTTTAGCTGGCTCCGAAGTGGGGATGTTTATGATGCTGACAAAACTCTCCTCTTTCCCTCCACTATTTTATTATTTTCTCCGTTTCCAAAAGCTTTAATTAGTGAGTGAAGCTTCCTGTCACGGTGCGGGGGAAAGCAGTTCACTTCTCTCTCCCCCTCTCTCTCTCTCTTTCTCCCTCCCCCCTCTCTCTGTCTCTCTCTTTCTCCCTCCCCCCCCCTCTCTCTCTCTCTCTCTCTCTCTCTCTCTCTCTCTCTCAGTGGATCTCAACACCCCAACAAAGACTTGAAACAAACTAATGTCGGTATTCTCACGCTTCGACCTCTTGTATCAACTATTTCCTAACGCCCAAAAGGAGATTAATTCCGTTCTCATGAGAGTTCCTATAAGTTCAGGGTACGGAAGAAGGGTCAAACTACCACCAGGGTCATGAAACTACCCCCGGGATATACTACAAACCTCTACGAAAGCCTTGTCAACTATTTTCTAAAGCTGAAGATGACATTAATCGGATTCTCAGAGTGTTCCTATAGGTTCAGGGTACGGAAGAAGGGTCAAAGTTCCGCCAGGGTCATAAAACTACCCCTGCAAATGCCCACAACCCCTACGAAAGCCTTGTCAACTATTCCTTGAGGTTGACGAGGAGATTAATCGGGTTTTAATGCGTGTTTCTTTAGGTTCACGGTATAGAAGAAGGATCAAACTACCACCAGGGTCATGAAACTACCCCTGCAAATGCCCACAACCTTTACGAAAGCCTTGTCAACTATTCCCTGAGGTTGAAGAGGAGATTAATCGGGTTTTAACGCGTGTTTCTTTAGGTTCACGGTATAGAAGAAGGGTCAAACTACCACCAGGGTCATAAACTACCCCTGCAAATGCCCACAACCCCTACGAAAGCCTTGTCAACTATTCCCTAAAGTTGAAGAGGAGATTAATCGGGTTTTAATGCATGTTTCTTTAGGTTCACGGTATAGAAGAAGGGTCAAACTACCACCAGGGTCATAAACTACCCCTGCAAATGCCCACAACCCCTACGAAAGCCTTGTCAACTATTCCCTGATGTTGAAGAGGAGATTAATCGGGTTTTAATGCGTGTTTCTTTAGGTTCACGGTATAGAAGAAGGGTCAAACTACCACCAGGGTCATGAAACTACCCCTGGAAATGCCCCAAACCCCTACGAAAGCCTTGTCAACTATTCCCTGATGTTGAAGAGGAGATTAATCGGGTTTTAACGCGTGTTTCTTTAGGTTCACGGTATAGAAGAAGGGTCAAACTACCACCAGGGTCATGAAACTACCCCTGCAAATGCACACAACCTTTACGAAAGCCTTGTCAACTATTCCCTGAGGTTGAAGAGGAGATTAATCGGATTTTCATGCGTGTTTCTTTAGGTTCACGGTATAGAAGAAGGATCAAACTACCACCAGGGTCATAAACTACCCCTGGAAATGCCCCAAACCCCTACGAAAGCCTTGCCAATTATTCCCTAACGCTGAAGAGGAGATTAATTGGATTTTTATGCGTGTTTCTTTAGGTTCACGGTATAGAAGAAGGGTCAAACTACCACCAGGGTCATAAACTACACCAGCAAATGCCCACAACCCCTACGAAAGCCTTGTCAACTATTCCCTGATGTTGAAGAGGAGATTAATCGGGTTTTAATGCATGTTTCTTTAGGTTCACGGTATAGAAGAAGGGTCAAACTACCACCAGGGTCATAAAACTACCCCTGGAAATGCCCACAACCCATACGAAAGCCTTGTCAACTATTCCTTGAGGTTGACGAGAAGATTAATCGGGTTTTAATGCGTGTTTTTTTAGGTTCACGGTATAGAAGAAGGGTCAAACTACCACCAGGGTCATAAAACTACCCCTGCAAATGCCCCAAACCCCTACGAAAGCCTTGTCAACTATTCTCTGTGGTTGAAGAGGAGATTAATCGGGTTTTAACGCGTGTTTCTTTAGGTTCACGGTATAGAAGAAGGGTCAAAC